>NW_012267251.1:13468682-13476624 GCF_000151885.1 Dipodomys ordii
TGTGTGTGTGTTGTGTGTGTGTTGTGTGTGTTGTGTGTGTTGTGTTGTGTGTGTGTTGTGTGTGTTGTGTTGTGTGTGTGTTGTGTGTGTGTGTTGTGTGTGTATTGTGTGTGTGTTGTGTGTGTGTATATACTGAGGTTTGAACGCAGGGCCTCATGCTTGCCAGGCAGGCGTTTTACCACTTGAACCATACCTCGTACCTCCAGCTGCTTTTGCTTTAGTTGTTTTTCAGGTAGGGTCTCGTGCTTTTTTCTGCTTGTCACTGGTCTGAGCCTGAGCCTGGGTGTGGGGAGGACCATGACCCTGGGGATTGTTGGGGGCTGCTGCCTCAGTTTACCTACTCTCTTAGCTGCATTCTATGTGGGACTCCGCCTGCGGCTCAATGCTACTTCATGGTTTTCCCACAGAGTATTCCTGAACAGGAAGGTCATTTCTGGGGGCACGTGGCAGTCCTGGTTCTGGGGACACAGCACGTGGTATCTACTATCCTGTGTCCTCCATATGGGCGGCGTGATCACCCTTGATCACAGTCCTGGGGCTTGAACGCAGCCTGGGCACTGACCCTCACAGCTAGCGCTCTACGGCTTCAGCCACAGCGCCACTTCTAGTTTTTCACCAGTTAATTGGAGATCAGAGTCTCACGGACTTTCCTGCCTGGGCTGCCTTTGAACCGCCGTCCTCAGATCTCAGCCTCCCGAATAGCTAGGATGACAGTGTGAGCCACCGGTGTCCACCTTGTCACCGCATTTTACAGATGGAGAAATGGAAACAGAGAAGTAGAGAGACTTTCCCAAAGCCGCACA
The DNA here is from genome assembly GCF_000151885.1 of Dipodomys ordii. Classification (NCBI taxonomy): domain Eukaryota; kingdom Metazoa; phylum Chordata; class Mammalia; order Rodentia; family Heteromyidae; genus Dipodomys; species Dipodomys ordii. The sequence continues at coordinate 13,469,486 of NW_012267251.1, forward strand.
GAAGGTGATGGCTGACACTGGACTGGAAGACGCAGGGTGGAGGGTCCGTGGCGCCCACGGATGCCCCCCCTCCGCTGCCCCTGAGGGGGGCCGCCAAGCCTCTGGGTGACGGGGTGACGTAGGTAACTTCCTGGAGCATTTGGCCGTTCTGGACATGCTGGTGTCTGGTGCGGACCCTGTCCGTGGGGCGGGGGCGGAAGATGGGGCGAGCAGCTGCTGGCATAGCTAGACTCCCGCCTCGGCCTCGAGCGGCATTTTTTCACGGTGTCTTTTCCCTTTACAGCCTCTCCTTCTCCCGGCCTGCGGGGCCCTCCAACTATTTGCTCCCTTTGCAGTTGACACACACACACCCACCTGCAAACCCAGAACTCATTCCTTCTCCTGAACAGAGAAAAATGGCACCTAATTAAGATCTGGGGGCTTCTGCCGTTCTTTGAAGTGTACTTTGCTCTGCAAGTTAATCATCTCTATCGATCACCCTTTTCAGGGCAAGTAATTCACTCTGGGAGACAGTGGCAGTGTGAATTGTACCTGACTTCCCTGAAATGGCTTTGAACTTGTAAAAGGTCCCCCTTTCACTGTGGGGTTGAAATGCTCAGAACTCTCCCAGCGGCTCTAATCACAGCAGCTATTTAGTTAGCCCCAGAGATGCGGCTGCTACAGCACCGGCAGGACTTCAGGTTCCCAGAAAGACTCTGCAGTACCTGGGGATTATTATGATTATTGTTGTTGTTGTTATATGTGTGTGAGACAGAGAGACAGAGACAGAGAGACAGAGAGGTCACACCCGTACTGGGGCTTACTCTCAGGGCCTGGGCACTGTTGCACTGTTCAAGGCTCGCTTTCCACCCCCTGAGCCACAGCTCTGCTTCTGGCTTCCTGCTAGTTAATTGGAGTCTCCTGGACTTCCTAAGCTGGCTTCAAACCATGATCCTCGATCTCAGTCTCCCGAGTCACTAGGATCACAGGTGTGACCACCAGTGCCCAGTGTGAGCATGTGTTTCGTTCAGTAGATCTGATCTAGAAGCAGCTTTGTCCCCCTTGGTGCCACACCTGAGCCTCTGCCTGCGGCGGGCCGGGCACCAAGCACACCGCAGCCGCACCCCTGCCTTCCTCTTCATGGCCGCCCTGGAGGGTCCCCATGACCTTGCGGCTCACATGCCACACCCCAAGTCCATAAGGGCCCTCCACTCAGCCCACATCCGCCAGACACAAGTCCTGCCTCCGTCTCCCTCACCTCTGTCCCTCTCTGTCTCTGAACCGAGCCTGCAAGCTGGCCCCTCTCCCTGCACGTCTGGCCTTGGGAGCCAGGAGAGCGCTTGCTGCAGGCCAGACCTCAGCAGCCTGGCACGGAGGAGGGGGAGAAGGGGGAGGGGGAGGAGGAGGAAGAAGAACAAGAAGAAGAAGAACAACCTGGTGGGAGGGGAGAAAAAAAAGAAGAAGAACAAGCTGGTGGGAGGGGAGAAAAAAAGAAGAAGAAGAACAAGAAGAAAAGGAGGAGGAAGAGGAGGACGAGAAGAGGAGGAAGAGGAGGAGAGGGAGGAGAGGAGATGATGATGATGATGATGAAGATGACAGCAAAGGACAATAGCTGTCCATGCTTGCGCTTGCTCAGTCTCTTCACGTGATGTCCTCAGCTATGTTACGATGTAGCAACGTCCCCTCCCCAGATGCCACCGCCATGCTCTTGGACTACCTAAGTTTGTATTCCTTACGAATTATCTGGTAATAAATATTCCGTTATATCAATAAAAAATGGACAGTCCAACATACTGCTCTGAAGGAGCTGTACAGCTCCTTACCCAGAACCGTGCTCCCGTTGTTAGGTACACCAGGTGGGTGACCACCAGGGCTACCTCCCTGGTAAACGAGGGGGCCCTGGTAACTCCTGAACATCACTCACAGCCTGTGTCTCTTTCCCTCGCACTGAGATGAAGTGCTGCACTCTCTGTGATGGCACTCCCAGAGCTTGTCAGTGGCAGCCCCAAAGGAACCCTTCCTCTACTCTACTCACATTTGACTTTAGAACAAAACTATGACCTCTGTTGGTTTAGACCAGATCTGTCATCAGACGGGTCTATGTGTTCTCGCTGCCTGTCTTGTGGTTGGTTGTAGACAATGAGGATTCTCTTTGTCCACTCTGAAGTTTTGCCTTCTGCTATAACGGGAATACTATTGACTCGTCGTCCTTTTTCAGAGATGTTGTTCTACAAATATTTCATACTTAATGTCCTGGGGTTCTTGTGCATTTTCACCAACAATACTGAAGATCTCTGTCCCAAATCCTACTGAAGACATATAGATACAGACAATATACATATAAACATATTTTTTTCAAGTTTAATCTATCAACCAAATTTGAACTTATATTGATCCTTTAAACATATTTCCACACATTTAAAAACACTAAAATCAAAGAGAATATCTTCCTGACCTCAAAATGCATGAAGAATTTAGTCACTAGCTAATAATAAGATAACTCAAAAAATCTCCCACATAGTTGCTTATCAAATAATAAAGATACATAGTTTTTCTTATCAAACAATAAATAAGTATATATGTATATTTAATATATAACTTCCTTGTTAAAAAAGACAAACATGGAAGTAACAGAAATTAGAAAATATTTACAACTGATGGCATAAATAGAAAATGATGTAAATTTAACAAATGCAGCCAAAGCTTATTTTGAAGGGAAATTTATTGCTTTATATACATATATGACAAAAGATGGTTTACACATATTGAGAACTACCTCCATCCAGAAGTTAGGCTGAACTATAATAAATTAAACCACAGAAAGGTACTAATAGTGCAATATATATGTATATGTATAGATAGATGGATAGATAGATAGATAAAACACACACATATATATGAAACAAACATAAATTGAAGAACAAAGAAAGTCAACAAAGCCAAATGTTCATTTTTAAAACAAACTGAAAACCTTGGGAAGATTTTTAATTCAAACCTATTTAAAAATTTGAATGTTACATCTTAATAACTAGGTAAGGGGACAAGTTCCGGGAATTGCATATGGCTTGTGTCCCCAAGGACCACTGTGAGTAAAGTCTTGGTCCCCACAATGTCACTGTTGGGAGATGGGACCACATAGAAGGTTATTAGGTCACCAGGAGGGTTCACAGAAAAGCAATTTCCCTTACAACATAGATAGCATACTGAATTTTCCAAGCCCAACAAGATTCTAAGAACTTTCACAAATGTCAAAATATACTTTTATGTAACCCATGAAGAAGGCACACAGGGACCAAGCAACAGAGCTTTATTTAGTGTAGGAGACAAAGCGCAGAGAAAGGAGAGGAAGAGGATGCTAACATTTGGCAGAGCTTATGCTCACAGGGCAGTCTTCAACCAAAAGTATTTGTTTCTCATAACTCAGCTGGGGCTTTCCAGTTTGAAACAGGTCACCTGGATGTGTGGTCCAGTAGCAACTCTCCACTCACCCTGTTTTGATGCTATCAGCTAGGCATGCAGATGACAGATCTGAACTGGTCTTACAATCAAAGGGCCTGTGACATGAATGCCTGTTTGTGGTCTTTTGATAGCTATTCTTCTTGTTCACAGATTTACAAAATCCAGATAGTTCCTATTATTGGAATCAATTGCTCATGTCGGGGCATCTAATCCCATTTAACATCTAAGAAGGTAGGAAGGGTAATGGAAGACATATGTGTATGTTAGTTCTTGAACCGTTGATTCAGTTCCTTGCTGTTTTAGTGGGGATTTTTTTTTTCAGCTTTAGTTCTTGGATCTATCATAGTCTCTAAACCCAGTTCATCAATACCACCACCACCATAGTCATCATCATCATCATCATCATCATCATCATCATCATCATCATCACTGATGTTTCCTAATTTCCTTGTCACCTTGTCACCTTGAGTGTGAGGTGAGATGGTTCTCCTGTCTTCCCTTGATGTCTCCAAAGAGGTTTGATACTAAAGGAGCAACCTTGAAGGCATAGCTGGATATAGCAGAAGTGGGCAGTTGGTTATCATGGGGCACATATTTGATGCATGCATCAGTGAGATTAATCTCACTACAGGGGATAAACCAGATTGTAGCATTCCAAGAAATATATTGGATAGTCTCAACTATCTAACCAAACACTATAGGTAAGAGTGGTGCCTAGAGATGAGCAGAACTAAGTAAGGCCTGACTTGAAAAGATCCTGGCCGGTACCTCCAGTGTCCCGGAAGTTTGAATCTGTGAGGGTTGTTTGTGTTTGTTGTTGTCTTTCTTCAATTAGGACCAAGAAACAAAAGAACAAATGACCCAAGACAGTGGAAGTCCATGGAGAAGAGAGAGAGAGAGGATGAGTGAGAATCTACTGCTGGTGCATGAAGGTAGATTTGTTGTTGTTGTTGTTGTTAAAAACTTGCTGTGGTAGACTGCCTGTCTTAAGGTCAACTTGAATATTTTTGTTTAAACTGGACACTGATGAAGTGTCTTTCCCTCCATACCATCCTCTCTGTGTCTCCCTTCCTGCATCCCATTGCTTCAAATCCAGCTAACACAAAAGATACCTGAATGACGGGCGCTTTGCTAAACCTGTGGTGACCTTGTAAAGGCTGATCCGCTCCGATAAGTTTGGGACGGATTCTCCCAAAAGGAAGCACAGTTTTGTGTATAATAAATGCTCGCATAGGTATCTTTATTACTCTCTGGATTGTGTTTTTTTCCTCCTCCTCCTTTCTCTGATCCAGTAAATAGTACGCAAAGGTCAGGGTCAGAGTGAGACAAATTCTGCCCAGCCAGCTGTAAACACTCACACAATGAAACCCGAATAGCTGAAAGTAATGGTTTTCATCCTTTAGATCTGCATTTCTTCACAAAGGCTCACATTTTACAAAACTGAAGCTCAAGACAACTTTTGCAATTTATGAGCAGTAAGTGCAAATGGTGAAGATCATTCATGAAAATGAGAACGTTTTCCAATTATCTGTGACATTCATCTTTAAAATGCCCCTCTGCCCCCAAAGCAAGGTTTTGTAGAAATGTTATGGTCAATGAAGAAATGTAACTATTGATTTTACTTTTATGGCATTACCACCAGAAAAGGTTTTAGAAATTCATGTATTTCAAGCCATTTATCTATTTGTTTGTTTGTTTATGATGGTATCAGGGCTTGTGCTTCGGTCTGGCTTTCTTACTCATGTCTGGTGCTCTACCATTTGAGTCACACTTCCAGCTCAGACTTTGGTTGGCTAATCGGAGATGGAGTCACCAGGGCTTTCTGCCCTGGCTGGCTTCCAACTGTGATTCTCCAGATCTCTGCCTCCTGAGTAGCTAAGATTACAGGCATGAACACCAGGGTCCAAGACATTTATTTGTTTAGTTTTTTCAAATGATTCCCAGAAGATTTCCCTGATTGCCCAGGGACATGCAAATGAAAGCATAGGTATAGTAATATCAGTAATCTTGAGAGCCATGCTTTACCCATGCTTCATTGTCCAACACAAACATATGGTTACTGTATCAGTCCCATCTCATGCATAAGAAGACTGAGGCACAAGAAGCCGCAGTCACACCAGTAAAGGTTATATTACCCATAAGAGCAGAGATGAGGACTCAGCACACAGGCAGTATGACATTGAAGCATTAGAGGGTTTGACAGTGTTGGGGTGGGGCGTGGAGAACAGGAAAGAATCTTCCCAGTGTATTTAGGATGAAGATGAGAGAGAAATACAGATCTACAGGCACTTCCTGTGGCCACCAACAGAGAGCCCTTTCCACTTCAGCCTCGAGATAGTTTCCAGCTGTCACTCTCAGTACCTATGCATGTGACACTGTTTCCAGAATTGCTCTTTAGAGCAGGAAGAACACAACAACAACAAAAAAAGTTGTGTAAATTACAGTGATTATGTTGAAAAGGCTCTCTGTCTCCTCTCCAGACATTTGAGAAAAAGAAAAGAAAAATCTAAACCAAGACACACACTGGCAAAGATCTGCAGCTGTCTTTTTGGTGATTTCACACACACACACACACACACACACACACACAAGAATAAACAAAAAAAAAACAAGAAACTCTTCTGGACTCCCAGCCCACCTTCTGTGGAGTGAAGGGATGGGGCTGCGGCCTCTGTAATGATGCTCTCCCAGGTTTCACTGAGAGGACAAGAAAGAACTTGTATGATCCACTGGTTTCTTCCCTCTAGCAGCCTCAATGCCAGCCCTCACGGGCCACAATGACAGGGATAGGCAGAGCATGCTTTTCTCTCCATGAGGACCATGTAGGGTAGCCTGCAGGTCTAGAATTCCCATGTTATCTTCCTCTTGCTTCACAGCCTTCTCTCATCCACCTCTTCCCTACCGCAGGCTTCAAGGTGAATCTGGTCTGAGTCTCTCACACTGTGGCTTGGACGCTCACCTTTTCAAGACCTTATAATCGCTGACAAAGAGCTTTTCTTTCTAAAACCTGAACCCACCATCTATCTAGTCAAGGTTCCTACACAGACCATCCACCCTGTCCTCCTGGGTTGAACTTCTGTGATGACCAGGGACATTTCACCCTTGGTGTGGCTCAGCTTGACTTTGCTATTCTGTCATGGATCAGCCTCCCTCCACACCCTGCACCCTACTACCCCAGTGGGATGGAGTCCTTTCCCAGCACTGTGTCTGGGCCTCACCTCAGCGGCTCTTCGGATATTTCCCAGATGTCCTTCCGATTTATCGGAATGATGCGAAACTTTTTAGAATCTTCTCTGGCATTCCCTCCTCATGACTGCCACACAGCCCACCCCAATTCAGCTTTCTGGTGGCCTTCATTCTAGCTGCTGGCAGGAAGTGCTTACTAACTGGGCCCTTGTAATCCAGTCCAGGTACCAAGTTCCTCTAGCCTGATGGATCCTTCAGTATCAGAGTCAATGAATCTCCCTCTTCTGTTCCTCCACCACCACTTCTTCTTCTTTCTTCTTCTTTCTTCTTCTTCTCCTTCTTCTTCTTCTTCTTCTTCTTCTTCTTCTTCTTCTTCTTCTTCTTCTTCTTCTTCTTCTCCTTCTCCTTCTCCTTCTCCTTCTCCTTCTCCTCCTTCTCCTTCTCCTCCTTCTCCTTCTCCTTCTCCTTCTTCTCCTTCTCCTTCTCCTTCTCCTTCTCCTTCTCCTTCTCCTTCT
>NW_012267251.1:13476709-13546260 GCF_000151885.1 Dipodomys ordii
TCTTCTTCTTCTTCTTCTTCTTCTTCTTCTTCTTCTTCTTCTTCTTCTTCTTCTTCTTCTTCTTCTTCTTCTTCTTCTTCTTCTTCTTCTTCTTCTCCCCTCCTCCTCTTCTTTCTCTTCCTCCTTCTCCTCCTCCTTTTCTCCTTCTTTTCTTCTTCGTGTATACACATGGAGAATTCTTTGGAGATGAAGTCATATTTTGCCAACTTTTGATACCTGGTCTTTAACCCAGTGTCTGTCATCATTCACCTGCTCAATAAATACAGATTGGATGGATGGAATAGTGCACTGGTACTCGCCATTCTAGCCAACTCACTGCAGCTAACACTTGTCTTAGGACTTAAGATCTGTATCCTCTCCTTTCTCCTGTATTTCCATCATTCACTAGAGAATAACCTAGCCATCTCCAGCCAATGAGGATATTCCAAAGACTGCCCTTATATCTTGTGTTCCAAACCTTTTCTTCAATTTCTCCAGAAACGGCCAACTAGCCATGTAGAAACCAATTTAGGTTCATTATCTTTCTAAAGCAAAGGGAAAGAAATACATATGCAAAGCAGGACCAAAGCTAAATAAACAGATTTATTTAAATGAATCCTCCTCCGTGCATTGGAGCGGGATGAATGGCCGCTTGCGTGGGCTAGGCATAGGGAAGCTATCTGCCACCGTGAACTTCTAAGCAGGGCAATCAGCAGGAGGGCAAGCTCTCAACAGCATGTAACACAGGAACAGCTGCACAAATAATAAATACCAAAGCAATGCCTTTTCCCCCCTCTCCCAACCAATGTTTATCAGCATTAAAGTGGGCTAGAGGAAGAAAATAATAATTGCCAATCAGGAAGCACTTTACATACATAATTTTTTAATGTGAGTCAAATTATGTCCTCCAGGCTGATCAAAGCCCACTCCTGGCTTTTCTTATCATCCATAATAAAGTCACAGACAGGGTGACCAGAAAGACCCAAATGGCCTGCCCCTGCTTGGTTTCTCCCACCTTACCTTCTCCTACATGCTCCCTGTGTGTTTGTGTGCACATTTCTAGGCATACTGGTCTCCCAGAATGTTCTGGCATACTTCCAACTCCAAACATTTATCTTAGCTGCTCACCAAACATTCTTTGTGTTAGTTTGCTAGAGCTGGCACAACAAATTACTTAAAATGAAGTATTCAAAACTTAAAGAAAAAAACAGATTTTGAATGCTCCCAACACAAATAAATGATAAATGGTTGAGACTATGGGTATACCAATTACTCCCTCTGATCATTGCGTACAGATCCATGTAATGAAATTTCATAGTGTATCCCACAAATGTGTGTAATTATTATTATGTGTCAATTACAAATTAAAATATCTATTTAAACCGGTGCCTGTGGCTCAAACCTGTAATTATAGCTACTCAGAGGCTGAGATCTGAGGATTGCTGTTCAAAGCTAGCCTGGGCAGGAAAAGTCTGTGAGATTCTTATCTCCAATAAACCACAAAATGCCAGAAGTACAGCTGTGGCTCAAGTGACAGAACACTAGCCTCTAGCAAAAAAAAAAAAAGAATTCTCAAGGATGTTGCAAAGGCCTTGAGTTCAAGCCCCAGAGCACACACACAAAAGAATCTATTTATCTACGGATCTATCTATTATCTATCTGTCTGTCTGTCTCTTATCTGCTGGTATGTCTGTCTACTATCAAAGATAGGAGGAATTTGTTCTTTCACATTGATTTGAAAGAGCAACTGATTTCTGGAGCTTGGTGTTCTGAAATCAAGGTGCCAGCAGGACCATGCTTTCTAGAAAGCCCCAGGAGAAGCTCCTTCCTTGCCTCTTCCAGGATTTCTGCTTTGTCGGCCATCCTCTAGTACCCCTTGGCTTGTAGACATGTCACGTGACTCCAGTCCCGCAGCTGTCTTCTCGAGTCTCTCCCTGTGCACATCTGTCTCTGTGTCCAAATTTCTCCTTTTCATAATGTTACCACTCCTGTTACATTAGGATTTACACCAACAATTTCAATTTAATTATCTTTAGCCTTGTAAAGATAATTCAAAGTAAGGTTACCATGTGAGACACTGTTAGTACTATACCATAGTTTTGCTGAATGGAGGAGGATCCAATTCAACCCTACTCTTCTCCATAGCAATGTGGACGTATTCTCTCAGCTCTCTCTCTCTCTCTCTCTCTCTCTCTCTCTCAGCTTTCTCTCTCTCTCTCTCTCTCTCTGTCATCTTCTCATCAAAGCCTTCTCTAACACCACAGTACAAACTCTCCTTCTTTTCTTTGCGATTCCTTGTCTCTCTTCCATGTTTTCTGTGTCTCCCATGGCTGCTCTCACCCTCTCATCTCTTATTTATTTTCCCAATTAATCCACTTTGTGATTGTCTCCGATGATAAATTATCAGCTTCACAATGACAGGGATCTTGTCTGCTCTGCCCAATGTGGTTTTCCACATGCTCAGAATCGGGTCTTTTCCATCTGAGACACAATAGACACTCAGCAAGCGTGTGTTGAACATAGATACTTCAATCCCCACGGCAGCTTTGGAGTTATCAAAATGATTGTCATCTCATTTTTTAAAATATGGCAGTGGATGCTAAAAAAGATAAGGTAAGTTGCTTAAGATAATACTGCTAATGAGTTTTGGAACTGGGATTTGAAGCAAGTCAAATTGGCTCTACAACTCCTGTCTCCTCCATTATATTGTGCCACCCAGGGCAAAAGGAGGGACTTCCTGCAGATGTGTGAGGAATTCTGCAGCTGCTTAAATTATTGCTCCCCCCTCCCTTCTAGATAAGATAACACTTGAAAAACATCATCAAAATGTAAATGTTCACACCTAGTTAAGTGGTCTGGCTCAGTTTGCAATGTCACTCAGACAACTGTGACATTAGAATATACTTGGTGAATCTCTAAAAATAATAATTTAAAAAAATCCAATTAGGCAAACTACTCTTTCGCTCAGGTGAAGGTTTTATTTCTCTGGGCAGATTATTAAAACCAAGAAGCATATGCGGTCTGAGTTCCCAGGCAGCTGCAGGTTAGGTATGTATTGCTGCTTTTAAATTTTAGATACAATGGCTTCCCAAACAGAGTAAAACTGGCATGTCAAATTAACAGATGCTGTGGTTATAACCCCCAAACCTTCAGTGAACCAGCAAACACAGATAGTGCATTTCTACAGGCAAAGAAAGTTAAACAATGATCTCACTAAATCAAACCCCAAACCTGTCAGGGAAGCAAAGGAAGTTGTTTCTATTTGAATGATCCAGATTGGCTGTCAGCATGGATCACGTTCACTGGATAATTGCTCTTCTTTCCTCTTCGCTCTGCTTGCACAGTCGCTGTCTAGGAGTCACTGTGCAGTGGAAATCACCCATTGCCAACACATTCCTGTCAGAGTCAGCGACATGAACCAGAATGGACAGTCATCTGTGGTTGTATCTATCATCATCAAAGATGGGTCTAGTCAATGATGCAGAGAGAGATGTTAGTTAAGCTGGAAATACCATCAGTTCATTGTGTAGAGTATTAGATTTGGATAATCGTCAAAAGTGCAAAAAGAAAGGGAAGACAAGGAGAAGAAAAAAGAAAGGAAAGGAAAGACAAGAAGGAAAGAGGTAATGGACATAGCAGGAGAGGAGAGAGAGGCAGGGAGAAGAGAGGGAGGAGATGAACGGGGAAGGGAGAGAGACCTATTTTACTCATTACAAACAGTGCATCATGGGAAAGACATTCTCCTATGTCTCAAACTAAACACCATAGAAAAGAAGACCCCTGGGGCATGCTGGGGCTGGACCTCTCTTCTGCAGAGGTTGCAAATTCCAGAGGATGGCTATAAATCTTATTTTGCATAGCAGAGAGAATTCGAGGAAAGGGAAGCCTGGCTGCTGGTGGGAGGATTTGGAACGTGGTGTTAAACCAGGGCCGACTTCTCATTGGTTCAACAAACAATAAGCCATTGCTTTTCCTCCTTACATGCTCCTCACTTCCCTCTTCTTCCCCCCCAAGGGAATCAGGTCTTGATATTAGTCATATTTCCCAATTCTGTGTGAAATTGGCCCGAGGCTGAAAATGACTTTTAGTGTGGCGGGTGTTAAATTTTGCTTTATAGCTCTTACTTTGCACCTCTCTAGCTTGGGTAGACCTTGGAGATTACTGTACATTTTAGTTCAGTTTCATCATTCCCATATATTGCAGTTCTAGGGAATATTGCTTTCTTAAGCCTACAAACTTTTATTACTCTATCCAAAGACGAGGATAAAGTTTCAAAATTTATAGCCCAACCTGCTTCTGTGAAATCCACTCACATCCGCAAGCAGGAGGCTGAACACAGGAAATTGCATGGACATGCACGCACCAGTCAATCACCACCTGTGAATATACAAGCAATTGACGTGGTAGGAAGAGGCAGATGGCTATGGGTGGATGCATATTACAACCTCCTTTTCACAGAGAAAACAGTTTCAATTTCAAGATGAGAACCTTGTTACAGACAAAAAACATTTGAACAATAATGGCGTTCCCTCCCTCCCTCTCCCCCCACCCCTCCCTGGCCCCACTGCCGTTGATGGAGAAAAATGTTTGAAAACTCTCACAGGCTACTCTTAAGATGTTGAAAGCTCTGTTAAGACAGGACCAAATGAAACATTATGGCTGCAAAATTTACAGCAATTACTTCTCTCTCCCTGTCTTATGGAATGGTAGAGAAAAGAATTGTTATTTACTAAAATGCATTTGTTTGGAAAACATCTGGGTTGGATTAGAACTGCCATGTCCTGTCTTCAAACACATCTTCCAATCCTCGCTACTCAAGAAGAATCTGGTTCAGAGCTATCCTAAGGAGGAAAGCCTGTGAGACTCTTTTATCTCCAATGAACCAGCCAAAAGTTGTAAGTGGAGCTGTTGTTCAAGTGGTAGAATATTAGCCTGGAGCAAAAAAAAAAAAAACCAAGGCACAACTTCCATGCCCACCTTGAATTCAAGCCCCCCGTTAGCACATGCAAGTACACACGCACACACACACACACACACACACACACACACACACACACACACACACACACACACACAGCCAAGTATATCACTTGTCGCTTCAAACAATACCATCAGAATAGAAATCCTCTGAAGAAAAATTTGAATTCTAAGCAGAACATTAAGGGGTTTTCTTAGATGGAAAGAAACACTAGATTCTAGTTTAAATTCAAGTTACCAGAAATCCTTTCATTAGCATTTTAACATTGTTTTAAATAAACATCTCCTAGGTACTGACAACAGTTCTCCATCAATGCCCTCTTAAAAACAGCAACGACAAAAACAACAAAACCCTGATACTTGACAAAATACAAGGAGGAAGCCATGGGCTGGAAGTTCTTCCATGAAGCTGGTAGACATGGCTGTGGCTGAGTCCAGTCTTGCATTGTTTATGTTTATCATTTAGCCCCTTGAATAGTAAGGCATAGGCCTGGTATTTGTTCTTGACTCTCAGTAGGGAAATAACCTTGAAATCTTTACAACTTCCCAAGCAAGGGGGATAATTTTTTCTATTGTGAAAATACTGTACAGAGGGGTTACAATGACATGAACAAGGTAATGAGTACATTTCTTATCAAGCATTGTGCCTCCTCTTTGTTTCCCCTTCCCATCCCTTCCCATCACCCCCCTCCCCCTTCAGGCCAAAGTTGTAAAGTTCGTTTTTCGACATAACGTCTTGTATATCTCATTGTTGCAATGGGGATAATTTTTAAGATGGGCCCCTGGGACTTCGTCTAATGGTTTATAGGAGAAGAAGACTCAGAGTGGACTGGGCCCTACCTGCTGGTCTTAGTATAGCAATTGACTAAAGCAGAATAGCCAACCAAATGACTCTAGAGCCTGGAGGTTTCTGGTGATAAGTATCCATTGGCCTTAAGACTAAGCACTTTTGTAATGAGGTCTCCATAAACCCTAGGGACACAGAAGAACTCCACTGAGTTCTGTGGTTGGCCAGCACACTATAGGTACTGCCACACATCTGTGTCAGGAGGGTCACACAAGTTTTGCGTTGGAGCTTGCTTTAGACTCTACTCCATGTGGCTCTTCTATTCATTGAGCCTAAGGTATCCGGTCCCCTGTAATAAGCATACCATGGCTGTGAGTGAGCCGCTGAGTTCTTCTAGAGAATTACTGAAACAGGGTGATTTGGGATGACTCTCAAAACTTGAGGTTGGTGTCAGATATAGTCTTGGCAGTGTGAAAGTCCAGTCCTGTATCTTCAAAGTTTGGCTGGTTAGTCTCACCTAATTTGATGTCCTGGACTCAATCCATCTAACAAGATCGCCTTGTGAGATTCGGTGAGGACAGTGATTACCATCATGCCTCAACTGGGCGCCGGTGACTCACGCCTGTCATCCTAGCTACTCAGGAGGCTGAGATCTGAGGATCACAGTGTGAAGCCAGCTTGGCAGGAAAATCTGCAAGACTTTTATCTTCAATTAGCCACCCCAAAAGCCAGAAGTGGAACTTGGCTTAAGTGGTAGAAATTAGGCTTGAGCAAATAAAAGCTTGAGAACAGCACTTATGCCCTGGATTCAAGCACTAGGCCATTAAAAAAAAAAAAAGTCATGTCTCACACGCAAGTGAGCAAGTGGTAGGAACATTATTCTTTACTTCGGTTGCATTATCCAAAACCTAGGGAGCTCAAAAGATCTGCCAAGCTCTGGATGTATGGGAAAGGACCTAGAGAGACTCTGTTGGGAAGACTAAATAGAAGACAGACAGGTGGAAGGCAAGGATGAAGGGAAAGACTTGGTGTGTCACTGTTGCAAGAGATGGGCTTTCAGTTACCAATCCACCAGGCTGCTGGAGAGATTTCAGTGTATCCTGGGCTCTGACATCCCTCTACATCGTGTTCTACCATATTTACTAACTACTCTGCAGATGTTTTGTTTTTAATGATTTTATGAAAATATTTCAGAGACATATATAAATGGAGATAATATTATTTTTCTAGGTATTGGAAGTAGAGCAGAAATTACTTTTTTTGGAAAACATGGAAATTGAAGTCCAGGGAAATTCATTTGCCTCTCTTTTCAAATGAAACTTGTAGGGAACAAACTATCAGAAGAAATTCCTCTTTTCCAGCAACAACAAGGATGACATTCCAAGGAGAAGCTTTAGCAAGTAGGACGTACAATGATGTGGGTAAACCAATAATGAATGATTTTTTTAAAAAACTAAAAACAAATATATGCCTGCCAAAAGGGGACATTGTACCATTAAAGAGTAATAAAAGAAAAATATTTCACCAAGAAAAAGTTTCAGTATTCTTCTGAAATTGATAAAAGAAACACAGAAACTTTATCCCTTCAATGTAAGTCAGCCATGTGTAGGAATTATTGATAGCTGTAATATTTCATCTTGTATTTTTTAATCAGTCACTGAAATGCATGTATGGCTCATGAGCTGTGCTTTGATTTTCAAGGGGGAAAAAAAAGGTTCTCAATTGCTTGGAGCAGCTGTTCCATGCTTGGGCCCCAGCTGCAATTGCCATCCTAAGAGAAAAGGGTGAATCACTAGAGCTAGCTTATTTGCTGGTCACTGACAGCAAAAGCTAAAGAAATTTTATTAGTCAACACATTAACCCTTTAGAGTTTACAAAGCTGTCAGTACATGTATTTTCTTATCTTAACCCATGAGCATTATTCTGCGTGGCAAAAGGATATAGCTAGCATGATCAATAGAAAGCCCACAGATTGGGACAAAATATTCACTAGCCATACAACAGACAAGGGCCTCATATCTAAAATATACTTAGAACTAAAAACATTAAATCCTCCCAAAACAAATCCTCAAAGAAACAACCGCCCCATTAATAAGTGGCCTAAAGACTTAAAGAAAGACTTCAATGAAGAGGAAATAAAAATGGCCAATAGACACATGAAGAAATGCTCAACTTCTCTGGCCACAAAAGAAATGCAAATCAGATTCCACTTCACCCCTGTTAGAATGGTTATAATCAAGAAATCTAATAATAACAGATGCCAGAGGGGAGGTGGCCAAAATGGAACCCTATTGCACCTTTGGTGGGAGTGTAAACTTGTTCAGTCACTATGGAAAGCAGTATGGAGGTTCTTCAAAAGACTACACATAGAACTCCCCTATGACCCAGCAATCCCACTTCTGGGCATTTACCCAAATGGTCACAAACAAGGCCATACTAAAGCTACTAGCACAACTATGTTTATCACAGCATTATTCACCATAGCTAAGATATGGAACCAGCCCAGATGCCCTTCAGTAGATGAATGGATCAAGAAAATGTATATATATATACACACACACACACATATGTACAGACACACACACACAGAGGCATATATATATATATATATATATATATAATGGAATTCTATGCTTCCATCAGAAAGGACATCATCCCATTTTTTAGGAAATGGAAGGACTTGGAAACAATAATATTAAGTGAAGTAAGCCAGACACAAAGAAACACAGGCTCCATGTTTTCCCTGATTTGCAGTAATTAGTATACGTCTAGGATAATCTTATCAGATGAGCAGAGTAACTCAATAGCTATGTACATATGACCATATAAGATGATGCTAAGTGAACTGAACTCCAAGACATGGACACAAGAGGTGTTCTTTGTTGTTGTTGTTGTTTTTAATGGACTATGCGATTTCTTGTTTCTTTTGTATGTTCTTCCCCCTGTGGTATATCCCGTGTTGTCACTGTATTTGATTTTGGTAAGCTGGTATTGGATATACATTCATTTGAATTAGGGAAGAGAAGGGGAACAACAGAACAGGGAGACAATGGACAAGGGTAGGGGGACCAATGCAACAGTGACATACACAAGCAAGCCATCTCGTTAACTTGACTGTCCCTATTACCCATGACAGTTTTGTATAAAAGAATACTGAGAATTTAATACAAGAATCTCTTTACCTATAAAGACCAACTAGGCACTTGGAATCTTGTCCCAAGTTGGACAGCAGGAAGTTCCAGCCAACTCTTCCTGAGCCTGAATTAAAGTCTCTCTTCTTCTCAAATAAACCCTCTACTACTGATTTTAATGGTCTGAAACTTTATCTTTCTGGTTAATAATGACACCTTTAAAATGCCTGTGTGATGCTTTAAAGCTGACACAAGTAGAATATCCATTCTCAAGTATAGACCCACTAAATCTACCACTGAAGTTTGTAACTAGAGGACCAGTCAACAGACCTTGGTTAGAATTCATTCATTCATGATTTCATTTATTGACTCAACAAACAATTGATTGATTGCCTACTATGTGTCCTACTTGGAGCCAGGACATAATAGGAAGAGTTGTTAAGCCTGATGCAGACGCTCAGAGACCAATAGGGTTACAGTTAAGTAACAGCAATTATAATGTGACAGGCAATTGCAGAGTTGGATTTGTGATCCAATTTCCTAGATAGATACTAAAATATTTCAAAGTGTACAAGACTTTAGTACTTGTATAGAGGTACAAATAGCATCACTTAAATGGATGCTGACCATTTCGGAGATCAATTTGTTTATCTTCAAGAGTGTGGCAGCCTTCTGTTTCAAAGAGATCATGTGTGCCACCTGTGAATACCTCACACACATTCTAAATAATTCTAAACAATAGTGACTTTATTTACAAACCATCTTTTATCTTGTTCATCTACAGCGTGTTTTATAAACTCAATAAATGGCTGCAATATATTTTTATACACATTGGTTAAAATACTGACACTTTAATATATTTCGTGTCATAAATGATATTAGTTTTCTAAAAGCTCTCCAACAGTAATTTTGTTAGCACTTACATTAAAGGCTGTCACTTGTACTTCATAAAACATGTCAATCTGTTGACAGACAGAGGGTAGCAATTTCTTTTTGTCTTGTTGAAAACATAGTTTTGTGACAAACTTCTGAGATCTCTTTAAGCATCTAACCTCTGTATCCCTAACTTAATTTCATAAAAGGAAAACTAAAGAGCTAATGAGAGCAAGCAAATGAGAGCAAAAGATCCACACACATCACCTTTCAGAGTGACAATTCCACTATGATCTTAAGTCTAATGTGAATGGGCGAAAAATATGTGTTATGTTAATTTACTGACTTGTGAGAAAGCATCTGGAGTTTAATATTGCAATGTAGATTGTGAAAAAAATGCAATTAGAATGCCATGAAGGCTCAGTGGTCTGGATGGAACCCAAATTACTAGTCAGCAACAAGAGAGCCTTTAAACCCATGCTGGGGCTGGGAAAGAAGTTCACAGGAAATGCTACAACATGCTCCCCAATGTCTCAGTTTGTTCAGCATCTGGTTATGATACAAAAACAATTTAAGGGAGAGTTTTTTCAGCATGGATGGAAAAGGAGGCAGTTTCTGGAGTGAGGAGAAGTACTCAGTCTTTGATTGGTATCATTCTACTTGTACTTCATCCGATAATCATAGAGAGAGAGAACCAAGTTTGTTTCCATGGAATGTATAGTCCATTTGCATGGTAATCCTGGATAGGCTCCTCTACACATCTGATCTTGTAGAACATTATGGGTAGAACAATCGTTGGAACTTGAAATTCAAAATGGTAAAATGGTTTCTACCTATCAACCACTGTTAGATGGTATTCTTGAAAAACAAAAAGGAAATGTAACTAAGGTGCTCTGCTAGCAAGGCCATTGTAAGGTACTATGGTAAATTAGGTTTGTACTTACCTGAATGTACTGGAAATTAAGTTGGATGACACATACTTCTATTTGGAGGGGGATTTCAATTGCTTCTGAAGACAAACAAGGTAATAGGAAGTGCTTTAATAAGCTGCTTACTTAAGTGTTATCTGTGATATTTTGAAATTATTGTTTTCATTACAGATAATTTGCTATCTTACCTGCATATTTAATATATTAGAATTCCCTTGAGCTAATGGTTGAATACATTGAGAATTTCACCATTTAAATGACCCAATTGACCTAAATTTTATTATAGTTCAGCAGGAAAAAAATCACAAGCCCTAATTATAAGATGGGTTATACGAAAAAAATGAGAAGATGTGCCTTAAACACAGACTTGGGGTATAATAATACAAGTCTAAACCCAATGTTCTATGAAGCATATTTTGTCAGTTCTAATTCTCCCTTTACTTCCAAGTTTCTTTGGTGAAATTAAGTGTTACCCCGTCTCTTTGTTGGGGACTTTTCTTATGTGTGAACTGAGGGTAAACAGTACCAGTTCTGTATGCATTTTATTCAAGAATACAGTCATCCTCAAAGGAGAAAATGTATGCAAAGTTGTTGTGAAAAGTATAAGGTACCATACACATATAAATAGTTGTTGTTAGTCTGAAATGATTTTTAGCACAACAGCTCCTTTTCCTAAGGATCTCTAAGTGACATAAACACTCTGTAGCAGAAGTGCTTGCAGTGACTTATGTTTTCTATGTAGAAAATAGACACCCCAATGGGATCAGGAGCAGTGGAAAAGTATGTGGGCAGAGTTGCCAGCCTCCAAAACAGATTTCATGGCAACTCAATCTCTTTTTATAAACTTCAGAAAAGGAGCCAAAAGCTAACATTTCAATGTGAATGTCTCCTATTTAACCTTCCTTGATATACAACGGCATTATTTCATCATATGTAATGGTATGTCTATGTGTAGGTAGTAGTTTATGGGCTATTTAAAGGATGCTTTCCAGCATACATGGTTATACATCATTCAATTTGTCAGATTCCTGAAGAAAGCTGACTTCCACCCAGGTATTCATTCACATGTTCTCACACAGGCAAGTGAGTGACATAGAGAAGGAATAAAGTAGTGGAAAAAAGGATTGGAAGTTTTATACATTTCTTCCTCCTTTCTACTTCCTATCTGCTTGTATTCCCACCCCCATTTTTAGCAAGAATGTGAGAAATAAAGGGCATCTAATGCAGAAATGGGTTTTCCCATTGCCTTTATTGTCTGGAAGGTCTTACAGAGGGAATCATAGCCCTCTGAATGCGAATGAGCATTTTTCCCTACCTGCTGGAGTTTTACACAGAGAGGGAACACTTTCTCTCTACAGAGATGGGTTATTGTAAGGTAACAAATAATTAGAAGAGAAACAGAAGCACCACCAAAACAGCCTTAGATACAGTTGATATTTAGTGCAAAGTAGAAAATTTAAGGCCATTTACCAAACGATATACCCCAAATAAAATAGAAGTTCAAACACCCTTGAGCAGTATAGCAGACAGTGATTTAAATTGACTAAAGCATCTCTCTGTTTCCTCTTCAGCACTCTCTAGACAACTTTATCCACTCTCCTTTTCGTGAAATGACAAGGTGACAAGGCCACGAAGCAGTGGGTGTGCTTCCCCCTCCCCCACTTCTCCCATCTACCTTGATAAAAGGGACATAAAGGACACAGAGGAGGCCAAAGATACAGGAGATAGAAAATTAAAAGGGAATTTATACAAGTAAGTATACTGTTCGCCTTCATTGGGAAAGTAGAAGGATAGGGTCTCTCAACACTGAATTTGTAGGATTGTCCAAATGACCAGTGAAAGCACTGACTTGAAGTTGTGACCTAAGTAGATCTAGGGAAGAAAAACACACAGAATTCTTCAAAGTATGTTCTCTAAATAAGCAGCGCAAACATTACGTGGTATGTACGTTGTCCATCACTGCGATTGGATGATCTGAGGTCATCAACTTCACAGTAGGAAATTTACCATGGCTCATAGTTCTAGAAGTTTTCATCCATGGTCTCCTGGGCCTGTTGCCCAGAGTGTCACAGAGTATCATGCAGGGTGTATATAGTTGTGGAGACCTGCTTACTTCCTGGTAGCCAGGAAGCAAAACTAGCGGGAGAGGAAGAAAATAACTTCTTAAAAGCCCCTTCCGACAACCCAACGTCCTTTCTACTAGGCCTCACCTCTCAGCAGTTCTACTATCTCCTCGTAGTGCCACTTGTTTTCAATCAGCTTTTACGACACAGGTTTCTCAGAGATGTTCTAGATCCAAAACATAACATTCCCTGGCTCATGTCTATCTCACAATGCAAAATGCCTTTAATTCATACCCAAGATTCAAAATTCATATCCAAGAGTCCCCCAACTTCAACCCTTCCACAATTGTTACAAAGTCCAAATCCAAAAGTCTTCCTTGAAACTCCAGATAAACTCAGCTGTGATGCCTTATAAAAATCTAAAAAAATAAGGGCTGGGAATGTGGCTTAATGGTAGAGTTCTTGCTTGGTATGCGTGAAGGCCTGAGTTCGATTCCTCAGTACCACATACACAGAAAAAGCCAGAAGTGGTGCTTTAGCTCAAGTGGTAGAGTGCTAGCCTTGAGCAAAAGTAACTCAGGGACAGTGCCCAGTCCCAGAGTACAAGCCCTAAGACATTTCCAAGATAATGATGGACTGGGTTGAACAGTCCCATTCCAAAAATGAAGGAAAGATGGTACAGAAAAGGGAATCAGACCAAAGCATGAACAAAACCAGGCTGGGCAAATAGTAAGTCCAATAGCCCCATACTCAGCACCTGGGAGACATAGCAGAGCCTGGCAACCGTTGTAGGGCCTGGGCAGCACTGATGGCTACTGCCCTTGTGGCTGCCCTCCTGGGCTGGTTCTGCTTGCTACCTGCTGGTTTCTTTGGCAGGAAGTCCACATACCTGACATCTTCCTAGGGACCCTAACTTCCTAGGATCTCTACTACAGTTTTGGCTTTACTCTTACAGCTTCATGACACACCATCCTGTTAATGGCCACAGAGACTCTAACCACAGACTGCTTGGCTCTAAAGGCTTTCCTCTAAGATCACAGTGGACGCCTTCTTGACCCTATAGCTCGTGAATTCTACATGCTGGAAGCAGCAGCACATTGTGAACAGGGCCAAGGTCTGTTGCTAGTGTATATGTACCAGGGCCAACTTGAACAATGGCTATCGCAGTCTTTGAATGATTTTTATGGCCCTATATAGGGAAATAAACCTAGGGAAACTATTCTCTAGGTGTCTCTATACAAGCAGGGTGCCCTGGAGCTCTCTTCTCAATGAAAATATCTAAAACGAAGATACCACTCTTATACCTTTGGGACTGAGATAGGTTGCTATTTGCTGATTGTTTCAAGGCATGTTTTCTATGGGCCCAGTGCAAAGTTCTTGACTTATTTTAATGGAACTGATATCTTGAGCAACTGACCCTCCCTGACTGAAAATTTTCACCTACTTCTTTTATGGCAAAACTTCACATTTTTTGATTTTTTTCCCCAAATCTTTTCTGCTCTTTGCTCTGGCTTTCACTATAAATCTGGCTTAAAACAACTAACCATATAACCATGTTGTGCTTCCTGGAAATTTCCTCCATAACTTCTGTCGACTTCAACCTCATCTTCCCACAAGATCTCAGGGCATGGCCCCTAAGGATTATTGTCCAAAGTATAATGTGGTGGTCTCAAACCTGACTCCCATAAAAGGACTTATTCTCACCCTATACCCCCTTTACTTTCCCTTTTCTATGCAGATTCTGGTCATCTGACCCCCACCAGAATCACTTATTAAGCTCTACTTGAAGAATACTAAGCTTTATCTGGCCTGATTTTCCTATACATTGTCAAATTCCTCCTGTCACAGGGTTCTAGAGGCTTGTGAATCCCAAAACTAGGTCTTGTCACAGCACTGATTCTCTTCTCAGTAACAATTTTCTTTGTGTCTCTCAATATAATCAAGTTGATAACAAAGATCATCAACCACACATGCGAGCATGTGAGAAACACAAATTCCAGGATGTTCCTCAGGACTTACTGAGTCAGGAACTCTAAGTATGAGCCCCAGCCACTTGGGTACAATGAACTCCTCTTGGCAGTTCTGATGCATGCTGAAATCCAAGGACGACTGTCCTAGAGATTTCATATTAGGTCTGACCTTGAAGCACGTTTACACAAGTAAGTGGTCCAATGTTTCAAGTTCTGACATTTTAATATATTCTTCAGGCATATTTGCAAATATTGGAAGAACAAATTGGAACAAAGGCATTACTGACACTTTGCTTCAAGCCAGAATCAATTTGAAGAAGAAGCAAAAAGAAGATTTGCATTGGATTAATTAATAGACATCAGGCTAGTGAATTGTGTGATGATAAATCTCAGCTCTCTTGTTTTTAACCATTAGGGAAGAATTAGCTAGTAAATTTTTGTGGGGTAACAAGAGATAGAATAGTCTCAACATATATCAAGAAAATGTGGTGTATCTATATACGCAATGGAATTTGACCCATCCATTAAAAAGAATGATATTATACATTTGTAAAGAAATTGAAAGACCTGGAAAAAAGTTGTGCTAGGTGAAGTCAGTCAGAGAGACAAAGGATGCAGGTTTTCCCTTAAATGAGGCCACTAGACTTAGCTTACAAACTTATAGGTATAAATCAATGGGGTTGTATGCAAGTGTATGCAAAAGTAGTTGTTATAAGGAGATGCTTAAAGGTGCTAGGACTTTGTGTCAGAGCCTCAAAGCGCTATTGTCCACCAGCATCCTGAATGTTCAGGGGATGTAGATGTAGCAGTATGGTAGATGATCATTTTAGAAAGGGTTGCTGGAAGCCTGCATAGTGATCCTTTCCTTTGACCAACCATTGCTCTTTTGTTTTTGAACCAAAAGGACTCAAAGGAACAAATACCATGCAGCTTTTCCCTGATCTGGTGACACAGAAGAAGTCCTTGCCAGAGTCCCCGGGGCAGTCTTATTCAATAAATGGAGATAAGAAAGGAAAAGCTACACATTCTGAATTCTGTTGTCTGCCACTTCTCTCTGCTCCATCTTGTACCCAGAGGGTCAGGTTCATAAAGAACTCTACCACCCGGCTAGTCCCTATTCATGTCTTATCAAGAGAGGTGAAACAGAATTTTATGGATCAGTTGGAGAGATTTGATAGCCTAATCGATAGTCAAAATAGATCTCAAGTATGTTTTTATGCTTGCTTTTGTTTTTTATATTTAATCCAAATATCTTTGCTTTTTAGGTAAAACTGACTCTTTCTTTTGCCTCCAATACTAATACTAGGAAGATGGTCCTTTATCAAGAAGGTATATATTGTAGAAAAACATAGCCATAACCTAAGAGTAAAGATGGGAAAACAAGAGATTTGCTTTCTGGCCAGACAGGGTTGGGGCTAAGGTAGACAAGTTTGACCTGTGATACACATGTACTATGTGCAAAATTAAAGGATTAGAAAAAATTCAATAAGCAAGACAAAAGATATTCTAATTCAATTTGAAAAAAATCCAATTAAGGCAGAAAGGTCATGATTAACTATCTAAGTTTTAAATAAAGTCAAGATTAAAATTACCATTGTTTTCCTCTTGGTCGGATTCTACTGGTCCTACACAGCAATGTCTGATGATCAACTCTAGCACTAGACATATATTCTGTTGTATATAGAATGGATGGAGTGATTGATGACTAGGAGAGTTTTTCTTTTTGAGGTTGGAATTCCTACTAGTAATAAGTGCAACAAAGCCAGGCGCCAATCCTGTTAAAGTAGAAGCTTGAGATCTGAGAATGACTACTTAAAGCCAGCCCAGGCAGGAAAGTCTCTGAGACTCTTATCTCTAATTAACCAACAGAAAGGCAGAAGTGGAGTTATTGATCAAGTGAGAGGGCTCCAGCCTCAAGGAAAAAAGCTCAGGGACAGTGTCCAGGCCCTAAGTTCAAGTTCTAATATTGATATACACATAAAAAATGTCCCCTGTGAAAGACAACACACAAACAAAAAAGCAAAGTACATCTACAAAGTGTGAGGTATTGTCAAAAACACAGCACATGGGTTCGTGCATTTATTTCTCAACATTATGAAATCAATATTGTCATCACAAACATGGAGAGGTTGGAGTAGTTGTCCAAAGTGAGTGAGTAAATGGTGACATTGGGATGTAAACTAAGGCAGGTGAGTCCTAAATTTCAGGAGCAGGAAGACAGGAAGGAGAAGAAGGTTCTTTGGGAATAAATGGAAGGCAGAAGTAGCTGTCCTGAGTTCTTTGTATTCCTGAGTAGCAACAGGAAGCAGTGGCTGTTTGCCGAAGACCATTTTAGCATCTTTGAACAGAAGACAAAAGCATATTTGAAACCGTTGCTGTCATGCTGCTGTGAAATATCTACTTAATGTTGGTTGTTCTCACATCCTGACATTTCCCAATTGACAAGGAAATGCTTAGTGTGCCATGAAATGAACAGAAGCTAGAGCTGAGCGGATGGGGCTGTGGAATAGATGGCAGAGACCACAGTCTGTGTACGGCCCTGGCTTCCCTGCAACGGACTTCACTGTGCTTATGGTCTCTAACTCCTTTTCCACAGAACACAAGAAATAACATATAGATATGTCTATCTATTATTCATTTACTTATTTATAGGTTCTATCTGCACATATTGTGTCAGTATTTAAATCTCGACTCGACTCAGTGCATCAAGAATGATGTCTCAATTGCAGGAGAGGACACGTTGTGCAGGTTTAAGTATGATAGATGGGACGACCTCCTTTGCTTAGCAAACTGCGGAGAGGGAAACTGAATAACCCTGAAATTAGAACAGGGGTGGGAGGGGGAGGGTCATGCTGGTGCGATATTACTGGAACAAGAGGCAGAGAAAAGTAATTTACTCTGAAGTGACAGTCTGAAGGCGGAAAAAAAAATAAACTAACAGGAGGGAGTTTAGGCTCATTAGCAGCTTGGTCTCAATATTTCATTATTAATGATAATAAAAAATAGAAGAAGAAGAGGGAGCAAAGACACAGAAGTTTGTGCATCCCTCCCCCTCCTCCTCTTTACACACACAGAGCCGGCTTGGAGGCTCACAATAGCACAGGCTCCAGGATTCCCTTTTAGTTCAGGCACAACAAAAGTCACCTCCAGAGAAAGGAAGCACGGGGCAGGATGAAGAATGGGTTAGCTCTGGTTCTGGTCTGTTCATATCTAAATGGCTGCATTGCCGGGGTCCCTCGGTGGGATGCCAGTTGATTTATTAGAACCTCTGCCTCCAGCCATGAAACCCCCCACCAAAGGTCTGCAGCAGGGTCTTGGATGAGCAACAGTGAAAGGGAGAGGCCTTGCTGAGCGGCCCCTGGGAATTTTGGGGGGCCATGGCCCTCTGGGTGGGAGGCAATGATACCCAGGCTTCAGATTTTTCACCCTCTGTATCCAGACAAGGAAAGCACAAAGGTACTGGGAACCAATAGCCATGGTCTGGCTATAAAAAGAAACAGGATACATCCCCTAGATGATAACTGGCGCCTAAAAATAAAATCCTACAGTAAGCAACCCTATGGGATTCAATTTCATTTAAATTGGCAGAGGAGCTATCAGATCCTTCCTATTGCCCGAATAAAGAAGATGAAAACTGTTCTCCATGCTTCCAGCTGGCTTTTCTTGATGAGTATTTTGCTGTGAGTAACTGATACATTTTCTTCTTGACATTGACCCTCCTAATGCAGTCAGTCTGGCTTGGCCTATTTTTCTGTTTTCTTCAACCATTTCTGAATATGCTAATGTGGTTATGTTAATATTAATACTGCTTGGCTTCCTTTATCAACTGCTATCATCCATCCAATGGCTGTTAGCCAATGGAAACCTATTCAAGAACATTCTTTCTGCGGGTGTTTTCTTGCTATTTTTCAACACAGAAAGATTACCCAGTTAACCAATCGACACAGCAAGGCCTTCCTACCCCTGTAGTGGGCACTGAGTTGAGTCAGAGTGAATATGAAATGAGGCACATTTGTCATCTGTTTCCCTTGTTGATTAGAGGTTATTTAGGTAGGCACTGATGAAGCAATAACACATCATCATAGCAACTGAATTGCTTTAAGGGGCATGAAAGGAACTGATCTAAGTACTACAAAGAAGACTTGGGAAGGGGGTAGGAATGCTTTCCAGAGGGTGCTTGAATAAGCCTTCTATAGGCAGAAGTGGCATTTAAACTGACAGCTAAAGAAAGAAACAAACAGCCCAAGGACTGATGAGAAAGAGAATTCTAAGCAGAGGGACCACCGGTAAGAAGGCTGAGAGTCAGAAAAGCATCGATACATCTCTTTTGTTCAAAAGAATAAAGAGGTTGGTGTCTTGAGGGGGAAGCTAAGGGCAGAGTAGTATGTGTGTGCCCAGAGGATGGGCAGGGGGCGTCTTGGGGCATCATTGGGGCAGGGAAACAGGAGAACGGGTGGGATTGTATTCTGAAAGCAAACGGAAATATTTGGATTGTTTAAATCAAAGAAAAGACATGAAACAGGCTTACCTTTTAAAAGGGTCTTTCAACTGCCAGTGTGCAGAATGAATTGGGTGTGGGAAAGGCATGGGAGCAGAGAAGGAACTTCTGTGTGGGACAAAGGAGCTGGGTGGAGACGGGAGGGGAAGGAGAGACTTGGGGCAGGTTTCAGGGATGTCAGATGAGGTGAGGGATGGCATGAGGAAGTATGAGGTCAGTCTTTGGGGGCTGGCTACACCTTCCAGAGATAATGTTTACTGCAGCAGTAACATTGCAGCCAGTTGAAGTAGAGACACATGATCTGATCATGGTTTTTTTTTTTTCCCCAAAGTTAAATATAAAATGATGTTAAGGTATTTTTGTCTGACATAGGCCAAATAAATCTGAAGTGTTAGTGTCTCCCCATATTCTGAGTGACTGATATGTAGAGGAAAACTCCCCCAATTTCTAAGGTAATTGAGAATCACAAAAAGAGTGCCTGATTGCTCTTGGCCATTCCAAATCTCCAAACTATTTCTGCTTGCATTACCTGAAACATTATGTTCAGGAAACGATCTGAGAGATCTTGGTACTTGGGGTCCATGCTGACTCTGAAGTCATCTTCCCAATAGGTGAGGACCCAAGGGGTACAGTGAGCTCAGTAGCACCCAAATATAATACCGAGTGTTGGTGGAACAAAACAGTCCTCAGATAGGACTTCATCAGTAATTAGCAAGTAACCAGACGCCTTAAAGGAGCCATTCTGGGACTTTCTCTTTCTCTGTGCTCTCTTTGCTAAGATAGAAGAAGAGGCCATGTGACTATGTCATTAAGAAAGTGAGGAAGGCAGAGAACGATGCATAATGCACAAGGCCCTTAAAGCATAATGTCATGCTGTGTTGACAACATCCCTATGGTTAAGATTAGTCCGGATTTCCCTCTATAGCTCTAATGCTGGGGATAGGGAGATGGCTGCTAAGAAACTGAGCATGTGCTAGAAGTGTTGCAACTCACTTTAACAGGAAGAGAAATTGCTTTGGTACCTACTAACAAAAAAGAACCTCAGCATCTCTTATGTACACACACACACACACACACACACACACACACTCATAATTCCGTCCCAAGCCTAGCAAAGAGTATGGAATAAGAAATTTCTTCTTTCATGAAGGTTATTGAGAGATTTATTTAGAATTCTTGCATAGGAGAGAAAGTTTATCTCTGAGTATTTTTTCTCTAGAAAGGGCCAGTCTGTGTTGTCTCTAAAGCAAAGTCCCTGGATCATCCAATTTTAGCCTTGCTGGTGTCCTGTCTTATTCCTGGTACAGAATTGTAACACTGAGTAGAAACGGATGTAGATGACCCAGCTCTAGTTGCAAATTCCAATAACCTGTTGATAGGAGGGTAAGCATTCCTTTCTCCTAGGTCTCTCATGTCAAGGTCTAGTCAAGCCATAACTGCTGTCTTGAATCATAAGTTCGTTTCTATGACATAGAAATTCCCAGTGGGAGACCCCTTTGCTGACAGGGCACATGTGTGTGACCAAAGGAGAGCTGATACAACTGCAGATGGAGAGTGGGTTACAAACACCATGCATGTGGGATATGGAAAGAAAGCCAGCCTCTCCAGAACAGCTGATTCATGTCTCCATCACTGGTTGGAAAATAGCACCTTCACCTCATGGGGAGGAAAAGCCGTTGGTAGGTCCCAGACCAGGGTCAAGACACCAAATGAGTGTAGTAATAATCTGAAACTGTGAAGTCTATCATCAGGGCTTTCTTAATCCTTATCATTCTTTAACACCAAATCCAAAGGCAAGCAGACTCTATGATCTCTTCCTTTCCTCTTCTCATTCTCCAAGAAGATCTTGGTAATACCAGTCTCAAAATCAAAACCAAACAAAAAAGAAAGGACAGACTGTTAAAAAGCATACTTTATGCCAGTCACAAGATCTCACTGAACCTTCACAACTAGATCCAAGATTAAGGAAAAGCTAGTAAGGCAGCCTGTGGGCTCAGAATACAAAACAAGAGGAGATGTTAAGAGATAATCACATTTCAGATTGTGAGTGTAGGGTTTACCTGAGCCCAACCCTTAAGTTTTGTATCTTGGCTTTACATGACTTCATTCCATTTGGCTCCCTGATTGAAATTAAGAGGTAATTATTTACTCTCCTCTAGCTATCGTCACAGACACTGTTGCATTTAGGAGAGCCTGCTAGATTAGGTTTCTAGCACCTAAGACCTTCCTCACATCACTGAAAATAAGATGAAAGGAGCCATGTGTAACACGTACTTAAAATAGTACCTGGAACAAAGGTCTCAATACAGATTAATGTGATGGTAATGGTGATGGTGGTGGTGGTGGTAATGGCTGGTGGTAATGATGATGATAATGATTCAATAGCATCATGATCAGTGCTGCCTTCTTTATTATGATTATTATGATCACATTAATTTACAATGCTCAAGGTGTTTTCCTCCTGAGGTCTTTGCTTTGTAGCAGGAATTCATATCTTAAATACTGGATCTCCAACACTAAATTGGTAGATATTATCATGGACTCTAGGCAAATTATCTTTTGCCTAGAATTACACAAGTGGCCCGAGTCGAGTCACACAATGAATGCCATTCCCTGATTTGGGAACCTGTAAGTTTGCACCTGAAAGAATTAATTCTTAGAATCATGAGCTAAATCAAAGAGGGAAAATTTGTCAGCCATTGCAACTTGGGGCCCAGGATGAAGCCAGACATTTCCTGAACTAGGTATTGCCCCTTGGAACTCAAGATGTCTCTTTCTCAGCGCACTGATTGCTTGACTGGGAAGTCTGATCCCAGGAATGTAAGGTTGGATCATCTCTACCATGTCAACTGGCTTCCTTGCACGGTTGATTATGCCCCAATTAATTACTGTTGTGAGTAATCTGCAACATGTCCTCTGCTGGCGGTGTCAAGTGTTGTGAGGAAGAAAAGTAGTGTCTAGCATTAGTTAATTGACCTCACGGTCAGCAGCACTCACTAGTATGGTCATAAAGCCCGAGTTGCACATGAACTGAATGCCGGCCCCTGAGCACAGCTTGTGTCAATCAGAATCAGTTCATTGCAGGGTGTTCTGAGGAGTGGCTCCGGGTGTGAAAATACTGGCCAAGCCAGATGGGGTCCTGATGGTGATGTGTGAACTTGGCATCATCATCCACTGCAGGAGGTGCCCATCTCCCTCACTCTCTTTGTCGCTAGACCATGTTAACAAGGACAGAAATGAAGGCAGAGTGACAAATGAAAAGCGAAGGCTGGATCACTGCCCTTGGGGCTCTGGGCCTGGCACCTGGTGAAATTGCCCAGGAGAGACTGCACACCGCGACTTCCCCTCCTGGGCCTGACCTCTCTTGTCATGGCCACTGCCCAGCTACTTTTCTCTACAGTGACAACTCTAATTTCATCAGCCCCCAAAGGAGCCCAAAGGGGCACTTGAAGGATGTCATTCTGGATGTCACGCTGGACTGGAATGCCCAAACACTCACTGAACCCCTGAGCTTCAGAAAGGGGGTGCATGAAAGATTATGATATTAAAAACAACCCACTAACCCTGGGGTAGGTTATTGAAGTCTTGGGGCCACTGGTACCACTACTAAACAGTCTCCCTGGCTCCAGCCCACTGTCCATTTTTGGCTCTGATTCCTTCTCTTTCTTCGTTCCTCTACATTTTTATTTGCCTCGTTTTCCTCCAGGGATGAATTGTGCCATCCTCTCCTCCCCCACATTCCTACTTACCTTAAACCTATGAATATGTGATGCCTCCTATGCAGTTATGTGTGCCTTCTGCCTGGAAGAGCAAATAATGCATCTGATTGTGACTCAGAAAAACAAGAGCCTCCTCTCTGCTTTCCTGAAAAGAGCCTTCAATCCTGACAACTCCCTTTGTGAGAAGAACAAAGGCAGCCCAGGCAGTGGGCCTGTGGGGAGCAAAGAGAACAGTTAGAGAAAAGATGTGAAGAGAAAAGTGATGAAACCAGGCTTTGCTGAAGCCAAAGGCAGGCAAAGAGATGATGTGGAGCCTGGTTAGGGGCTGGCTGGCCTGAGAAGTTGGACTGAGGAAAAGATACCTTTGGACTCAGGTGGCTGTGGGTTGAGGAAAAACTGGAGGAATCCCCTCCGGGTTTTTCTTTGTCCCAGTAATGCTCTGTCATCGATAGATGGCCCGACATTCCCTTACAAGAATCATGAGTGCAGTTGCAGGCTAGATGATCTGCTGATTTATTATGATGACCTTACACTTCCAATAAAGAAGAAGGCAGGATTTAAGGAAATACTGGCTGGATTTGGGGTTTCAGAAGCTGAGAGCATTGTGGGTTCTATGCATATATTTCAATGCAGGGAGCAGCAGGTGGCAAACGGTGAGTCATCTTATATTAGCCTATAGGATACACTTTCCAGCAGCTCCTGACGATCCCTTACATGGTCATCCCCATCTATCTACACATACACAGCAAAAGGCCCCGGGATGACTGCTCCTTCTTTTCTTTGGTTTTGTTTTGTTTTGTTTTGGTCAGTCGTGAGGTTTGAACTCTGGGCCTGGGTGCTGTCTCTCAGCTCTTCAGCTTAAGGCTCATGCTCTACCACTTGAGCCACAGCACCACTTCTGGTTTTCTGGTGGTAACTTGGAGATAAGAGTCTCAAGGACTTATCCTGCCCAGGTTGGCTTTGAACCATGATCCACAGATCTCAGCCTCCTGAGTGGCTAGGATTACAGGTGTGAGCCACCAGAACTCCAGTATGACTGCTTCTTATGCATGTTGAATGACCAGGAGTCCGGCTGAGTAAAAGGAGAAGATACTGCGCTGCATACAACTCTCTTGAGAAAAATTGGCTCTGAGAATGAGCAACGAATCTCTTGTAGGGCCTAGGTAATCATATAATAGTTTAAACTGGGAAAACCAGTTTCAGACAAAAGAAATAAACAATAATAAGGTAGAGGAGAGAAACACATGAAGCAGTTATTTATTATTATTATTTTTCTGGGAAGCACAGGGCTGAAATGGAAATATTGTGGGTTAGACTGTCACATAAACCTCAAACTGAATGCATCCTTGGCAAGATTTGGGTAAGAATTGTAACCTAGTAAGTCAAATTTCTTTAAATAAAATGCATGTGTTACTACGTGTCTTCTAGAGAATAAGCAATGTAATAACCTGTGGAAAATCTTGAGCCTATTTATATATAAACAAATATTAGTTCTGTATGCTAAAATATTGAGCTACTGAAGTAGATTGCTGCTGCCCTGTATTTTCCCATTCTCATTCACTACTTTAGCAAGTAATTGTCTCATGTTCTATTCAGTGACTATTTATTGAAAATCTACTATTTGAGAAGTGTCATTGAAAGTACTGGGTATATTTTAATGCATAAATTACACAAATTAGAAGAGATACTAAAGTGTGTAGGAAATTTAGCTGCTCTTAAAAAATAAAAGCAAATAACATAACTTGAAGTACAATGGCTTTGAAATGGTTCCAAAACTCTCAGGTACTGATAGGAGGAAATGAGTTAGTCTGCATACAGTGCTCTTGTAGAAGTGGTAAAATTAGGGTTGGAGGCATGGTTCTGTGGTCAGGGGCCTGCCTAGCAAGCATAAGGCCCCAAGTTCAAACCATAGTATGACCCAAATAGATAAATAAAAGCAGTGGTAGAATAAGAATGAGTAAAAAGTGATAGTGGGGACAAAAAGTGGTAGAAATAAGGGAAACCATGGGACCTATGTTTCTTTGGGCCTGGCTTACTTCACTTAATAAAATATTTTCCAAGTCTTTCCATTTCCTAACAAATGGGGCAATGTCATTCTTTCTGATGGAGGCATAGAATTCCATTGTGTGTGTGTGTGTGTGTGTGTGTGTGTGTGTGTGTGTGTGTGTGTGTGTATACCACATTTTCTTGATCCATTCATTTTTCTATTTTTTCTAACATATTTATAAGATGATCTCTTTGTTGCTTTGTATGTCCCTCCCCTATGGAATAACCCCTGTTTTCACTGTATTTGATGTTGGTATAATTTGGGGAAGGGAAGGGGAAAAAAAACAAATTGTTTAAATAGGGATACATGTGGACCCATTGCAACAATGAGATGTACAAGACGTTATGTCGAAAAAGGAACTTTACAACTTTGGTGGGCAGGGGGGATGGGAGGGCAGGGATGGAAAGGGGAAACAAAGGAAGAGGCAACAATATTTGATAAGAAATGTGCTCATTACCTTGCTCATGTAATTGTAACCCCTCTGTACAGTATTTCACAATAAAAAATTAAGATTTTAAAAAAAGTGGTGGAAGTAGAGATGGACAGGGAGTCTGTGTTGGCTGTCTCCCTTGTATGTGGAAGGCCACAGAACTCCAGAGAGATATGCTTATGGAGACTCTCTAGGACAGGTGGCAAACTGGCCACCTGCACATATGTTTTGCTTGGCCAGCAGACTTGGTTCAGGCTTCAAAAGGGAATCATGGGTTAAAACTCTCAAGGAGTAATCAGATTAGTTTTTTTTTAAAGAAGAACTTGAAGTTCATGAGATGAAGCAACTCAAACAATTTACAAAATGAATACGGTGGCCACTCTGTGTGTGAGACACACACACACACACACACACACCACACGCACACACACACACACACACACACACACACACACGCACACACACGCACACACACACACACACACACACAGCCCTAGGTGTTGACAGTACTGACCATGGCAGGCCAGATCAGAAAAACAGTCTAACAGTATGCATATCAGAACTTCCCAGGGGAAAACAAATGCTTACTAAAATGCAGATTTTTCAGGCTCTACAACAGCTTTCAGGGATCTGTGTCAAAACCCTTGGAATCTGCATTTAATAGGTACCCCTTGATGGGTCTGCTGCAGGTGGTCTGAGAAGGGATTGCTACTCTAGGTCTCTCCAGTGCTAATTTGTATGGAAACCCACAACCCTCTGAGATGGAAATGAGGTAGTATCAGTTTCATAAAATCCATGGCTAGTACAGCTCCTTTCTCTACATATAAGCTGAACCTCTTCAGTTGAGTTATGGTGTGCATTTGCATAAATTACCATGCGGAACTTGTTAATATTTCCTAGATATCCTTTTTCATTGCTCCATTAGGCAAAGCTTTGTGCTTTTGTTTGGGGCTGAATGTCAGCCAATCGGAATGCACAACTTCTCTGGCATCACACTTGAGGTAGTAATTTATTCCCCTCATAGAGCCATAGTGTCACCTATCTGTCCTGACAAATGCTATCTGAAATCAGTTGAATTTTATCATGCAAATTACAGGAAGTGTTATCATTAGAAGCAGCAGGAGGTTCCTGATTTGCTATCATTTACACATTAAACGAGTTCAACCGGCTAGGTACAGGGGATGAGTTGGGGTAGAACAGGAAGGGGAAAGGAGGGAGGGATTTCATCAAGGGCTGAGGCCCCCATGGCTTTGCTCTTTCAGTAAAGTGAGGTATCGAAAGGTGTTTGTTATGCTTGGTATAAAACATTCAGACATTATCTGTTTATGGACGAGAGAAAAGTAGAGGCCGAGAGAGAAAGGATAGGATTTAGCTGGTTTGTGGTAAAGCCCAAAGGAAGTTGTACCTAGACAAATGGTTCAAGGTAGAACTGTGATGTGAGGGAATGTAGCTTCAACAGTTAACAAGGAATCAGGAGCTTAAGACAGACCAGCAAATCCAACTACTTCATGGTACTATTAAGGAAACCAAGGCCCAAAGAAAAGCAATCACATGTTCAAAATCAAGTGCAAGTAGCGTGAAAGTAGATCAGTCCTTCTGAGGGCCAGTCCTCTAATCCAGTCCTCCTGCTTTCAGTGCTTTTCACCCTCCAAACCATCACCCCTCTATTTAGATCCTTGTATTCATCTTGGTTCTTAGCACACATCTCTAATCTTCTATTTTCTGGAGGCCAGACTTCCTTATCTGCCTTCTCTCCCAACTAAACTGGAACAATGAAACTGTACATTTCTTCAGACTAATGCTGTCTACCCACCTCATCCACACAGGGTTTAGCCTTCCTCGTTGGGGGCTCTTCTCTGTCCACCCCTCTCCCTCCCTCCCCCACCCCTCTCTCTGTCTATACTACATTTAGATAGTTCACTACTATAATCTGGGTTTGAGGGTATTTGCCCTGAATATGCTCTGATATGTTCTTTTCCTAAGGGTAATTGCAAGTAAAAGAAAATATAGGGAAAAACATGATACCTTTGATATTAAAATTTCAGCCACAATTATAACCGGCACATTAGAAATATCTCCAGGAAGAGAAGAGATACTTCTTAATAACTCCCCTTAGGTCATGGTGGCAAGGAATATCAAACTTATTTTCTATTAACCCAAGTTCTCTGTGCTTTTCTAAAGGGGACTGAACAAAAGCATGATATTCATAAAGCTTGAAGAGTGAGGAGAAGGATGAAGTCATCATGGAGACATAGAGATCATAGAAAACAAGATGGATTAAAAAACGATCTGCAAGATACCAAAGCCAGAAAACATAGGAAGGCAGAAGAATTTTCATCATGGAGTTTAGAGCTGAAAGCAGTGAAAAGAGCTAAGAGCTAGTACAGAACTCAACGGCCAGGACTATTAGCAATCTGAAAGTTAGGACAGCCAGAGTATCATCTCTATTCAATCACAATTATCTATTTGGATTTGAATACTGTATTACAGATCTCCAGCCTGTGTGTCCTAATCTATAAAGTGTAAATGTGAGTGATCTCTATCATTGTCTAATTCTTAATGACCTTATGTCCACAGGAGTCCCTGGCAACAAGCCTGTACTAACACTAGGATTTCTGGAAGAGACACAATCTCTGTGGTGGCTAAAAATTTCAGGAAACTGGCCAAAAGGAGGAGAGGATCATTAATAATTAATAGCAGGCACATGTGGGGAGTGGAGATAGGACAAGGGGTGTGTGGATGACTGGGAAGCTAACGGCAGGAACAGGAAGAGAATGAAATCAAGAAGGAGATGCTGGTGTCATATTCTCCAGTCTTCTTGGAGTGATCCATATGTTTGCTTGAGAAAAGTGAGGCAGTCATCTTTCACCCCCCAGCAAGATGATAGAGCACCTGGCACCAGGAGTCACAGGACCCAAATTACAGTGATCAAGATCCACCTGGACCAATTAGCTTCGTCCCCTTTAATAACCTTTACTAATCATGATCAGAAATTTCCTTTAAATGGCTCTACTTCCATCCTCCTTGGCAAATGGAAAAGAAATATCTATTTGCAAGAAGAGGTGTGGTGAATGAGGGCTGTAAAGGTCATGGGAGGAAAGTGGATGGTGGGACAAATAAGAGAGCATCAGAAAGGAACACCTCTTCTTATCCCAAATCCTGAGACCATATTGGCTTATAACTTATAGCAGTAACCAAAAGCAACTGGAGGTTCTTTTCCCAAAATCCAGCTCCATTCGTAACTGTCTCATACTAGAAAAAGAAAGATTAATCTTTCTGTGGTAAGCAGAGAAAATCAAGACTCGTATTTTCCTCTGAAACCTTAATACTCATTATCATGAACTATGCTGTACAACTGAAAGTCAAGAGCTCCCAAGAATGAAACATTCTTCTGCATCTAGCCTGTTGAGTGGTAAGAAACTAGGGTACTAATCTTACTGATTAATTCCGGGGACCGGTTCTTCTGTCAGCGGCTAAACCCTGCTGCTTTCGATGGTTCTAAAAAGCTGCAAACACTCAGTTACCTCCCTGCTTCCTTATTCCTCATATTTCCTGTCCTGGATTCCGTTCGGGGAGTTTAATCCCTGGACCTTGATGAGAGACTGTTATATGACTGTGAAGCATCCAGCTGGGTTTGGGGGGGCAGGGGAATAACACATTTAATTACTAGATAAACACCACTGGAAATAAAGGAGTTGAGACTGATGGAGTTATTTTGCCTCCCACCCACATCTTCTTGGCCAGACAAACAGAGCAAGGGGCGGCTACTCCCTAGAAGCAAGAAGACAGTAAATCTGGCCTGTGAGCAGACCTGGGTGCTTTGTTTGTGTGATTCTCTTCCTGCACAGGGGACTCATCAGGGCCTAGTAGCCAGTCCCCTGGCTGCCATGTCTGACAGTATCTCAGACACACATCCTGAACATGGGCTGTCCCTGGAGAAACTTCTGTGCTTAATCCTGTCATCTTGAAGCATCCATGCACAGCCAGGCTACAGGCAGACCTGATGTTCTCAGGGAATGGCTGTCAGTCATCAGTAATCCTACAGCCAGCAAGATTACACATGGAACCAGCATTCAGATGGGTTTAAACAGAAGGAAGAGAGGACTCAGGCTATGAAGAAAGCAACAAGCACAGCCAGGGAGCGGTGTGAGACTGATGTGCTTTGAAGAGTTTCTGATGGAAATGATTTGCAGCATGATGTACCTCCAGGCAGTTTGTTACTGTCATGCCTGGACAGGGTTTTCTCTAGGGTCTCTAGACACAACCTGCTGTAGTTGACCAGGCCATGACGTTGGGGAAGATATCTAATTGTCCCTTTAGTGAGCCAGTCATTCATTCATCTATTTACCTTTAATGATACTGCCACATGCATAGCGCAGACCATATAAAATTGAGTTTAGAACACGGTGCTTCATAAG
Source organism: Dipodomys ordii (assembly GCF_000151885.1). Lineage (NCBI taxonomy): Eukaryota > Metazoa > Chordata > Mammalia > Rodentia > Heteromyidae > Dipodomys > Dipodomys ordii. The sequence continues at coordinate 13,506,531 of NW_012267251.1, forward strand.
AAAATAAGATCAAAGTTAATATCCTTAGTGGCCAAAATAACTCTCCTGAAGCCACCTGTTTCCTAGGACAATTGAAGGAATAGATTCAACAATTAATTCATAAAATATGATACACTGATACACTCCATGAGAAAATGCCTTAGACATCCCAACCTTATTTGGTATGTTGCCAATAATATCACTAACACTACTTAAAGACCATGTATCTGAATGTGACAGGAACAAACTTCCAGCAGACCTTCCATGTCTCTCACCTCAAGGTCCAGCACTGGTATCCTCTCCCTATACCTCTGTGGTCTGTTTATCAAGGCAACAGAGACTCTTGACCAGGATGGGCAGGTCATATGTGTGGTTGGCCACCACCCCATTGCCCCCACCATGCAGCAAGGTTCACACAGAGAAGGGAACTCAGGACTCTTGGACAAGTTTTTTAGCATCCTTGAAAGAACACGAATTGAAGGTTCTTTGCAGTTTCTTCCTTCACAGTAGACGTCCCAAACTTATCAGGTGACAACAAGAAGGGACACAGAGTGACGCTAAACAGCTCTCCAGGAGACAGAACTTATCAAGGTCATCTTGGCTATTTTTTCTTCTCTCTGTCACCTTTGGTTGGAGTCAGAGGATATGTGTGATGGCCTAACTTTTTGGTCTCATAAGATTTATGTCTGGCATTTGACTGAAGGATAAAAACTAATTTTTTTTCTGCCATGATGAACTTTTTACCAGGTTTGTTCCCTGGCAGGATGATGAGGTAAGGTTTACCTGAGAGCTCTCCAGCTCTACTGGGCTGACTTTATTCTTCAAAGATTATGCAATCCCCCCCTGCCCCCACCAGCCTCTCAACCCACCCGTAGTATTCTCATTTTCTACTCCTTTCCTCCTTTTGCATTTTGCCCCATGAAACTATTCCTTGATAAGTGGGTAAGGAGATGATGTCTAAGAGGCTACTCACGCATGTCTGTAAGAGTCACTGTCCGTTTGGTGATAAGAATAAAGCTTGGGCTTACAAATGTGCTGGGGAGATAGGTATATATGCCTTTTTCCTGATTTCTCCCCAACAAATGGCTTTTCATTATTGCCTGTGCACTTTCCCATGGTTTGAAGAACAGGCTTAGATCACACAGAACCTCAAAGAGCCATCTTCACTCATAATGTGGAGCTTTTTTTGATGTCAACATTCACTTTTCAATGGGAGAAAGATGGAAGAAAAGTGAAGACATATTGAAAAGAGTAGAAGGTAATATCGCCGAACACTGATTAAAAGATTCCTTCTACATGATTAGTCCTTGAAGGGCTTAATTATGGGCGTGAATATGCAGTGCGCAGAAATGACTGTCTGCCCCTCTTTTCTCCCTCATCTTCACCTTGATTTCTGTCATGTCTTCCCTTGTGACTTGGAACATCACAACTTATCTGGAGACTTTTTCTTTCCAATTAAGACCATTACCCCTGAGGCAGGGGCCAGTCCCTATTCGTCTTTCTCTTTCAGTTTTGAGCGCTGGGCTTTAAAATTGCAATAGTCATGACTTTTGATTTTGTGGTTTGATACTGAGAAAAACAAACAAGTTCATTTTGACTACCAAGGAATCTAGACTGAAAATTAAACCTTGTCTGTAAGGAATGGGGCGCCAATTTGAAAAGAGGGGAAAAGAATATTCAAGAAGTGGAGTACTTTGGGAGATGATAAGCCTGAATCAAAATACAAAATTGCTCTTTCCAGCTGCATCATGTTAGTTAAACACTTCACTTTTGAAAACTCATATTCTTTACTCATTAAATAGAGCTCATAATGCCTACTATGGAGAACTCCTCAGAGATTAAATGAAGCTGATGTGCACAAAGAACTGCTTTACGCTGAACTAAGCAATCACGTGGACCTTGGAGTCAACAGCTTGGAACGCAATCATGGTTCTGTGGATGGGGACTTCCAGCAACGTATGTATGAAGCCTCTGTTTCCTGAGCCACAAAAGGAAGATAGTACACCCGGTTTCACTTTTGTGTGGTGTATGTTAAATGAATTTGACGTGAATGTAAATTGATTTAAATCAACTGATGTGGGTAAAATGTTTGTTATGGTTTTTGAGCCATGGTAGATGTTTTAACAAATATGAAATAGGATTGTGTTCTTTTCCTAAGGTCCAAACTCCGAGGCTTCCAAATATTTGGGTCTGGCATCTGCTTAATATGCCCAGTAGAGATACAGGGAAGGTCAGAGGTATGTCGTGGGAAGACAGCATTTCAGTTCATCTTCAGCTCTCATTGGGATCAGGGGGAGAGAGGTATGTGTGATTACTGAACTGTTCTGCTCACAGCTATAGGCCCTAATTCATCAAGGTCTTAATCCTTATTTGAAGGAGTTCCAGAGAAGTTGTTCTCACAGACCCTAGGGAGGTTCCAATGTTTCTATTCTTTGGGCAATTTCCTCCATCTCTTATTGGCCAATTATTCACATGTTATCCATGGATGTGGTAGGAAAGATGTCCTGCCCAAATTTCAAAGTGATTGCAAATTGGCTGTGGAGACGGCAGTTTCCAGCACAAATAAACCAAATGGAGGCAGAGATGCCAGGCTCTCCTCTAGCTTTTAGTGAATTCATATGCAACTTTTTAAGCACCTGTGATATTAGTTTGTAGCAATTCCTCTTTTCCTCAGAGAAATACTTCAAAGGAAGAGAATCTCTGTATCCACCTCTCTACATGGACTCCTCTCAGAGTCTTTTCCAGAGTGAGGCTGATTCTCATGGCTACAAAAGTGAGACAGTAGACATTCTCATTGTGAAGATGGAACTCTAGAGTCAGTTTGCCTAGTCTAGAGAAATTATGAGCTGGTTACACACTTCTATAGGCACTACAGAATTCAGACGTTGGCTTGGGTTTTGTGTCTTTGATCTCGCATAATATCTTCAAAAGTTGACTACTATTTATTATTTATAAAAAATGTACAGGATGGCATGGTATGTATCTCCAAGCAGAGCTATAAAGACAGATAGGAGAGAAAGACTGAATCCAATAACGAAGGAGAAAAGCTCAAGATCAGAGAAAAAGGACAGAGGTGAGAACAGTGAAAGATAAAGACACTTAGAGGGAAGGTAGCTACTGCTTATGCTTGGAGGTATGCAGGCCCCTTCTAAATTTAAGGGCGTGCTCTCTGGAAATTTCATTTCTGTACTCTTTTTATTGATGAAAAGCTTTTAAGCAAAAAATGAACCTGTAAGCTCATTTCAGCATTACATCTGCATCTACCCTTCTGAGGGGGGAAGGCGGGGACACACTGGTGACCTTACAATCTTTGCCTGAGACCCATTAGACTCAGAATTACACTCACTGTAATCTTCTCAAAAGATGCATGGTGCCATTGCCTGAGCTCCAAGGTCACAGGCCTCCTCATAAACAAACCTGTTTATGACAATTGCTGAAGTGCAATTTCTCTTTCTCTCTCTCTTTCTCCTCTCTCTCTCTCTCTAAGGTCTATTGCTTCATTAATGAACTTGTAATCCCAAACATACCTGTTTATCTGATTTATAGTTGTTTCTGTCTCTTCAACAGACCCATACATTTCCATGCCAGTCCAGATATCTTCTTGCTTGTCAGGTAATAATGAGGTTAAGAAAGGCTCAACATTGTTTTCCAATTCCGCACTCTGAAATTCAAAGATTCTCTTTGAGCACTGACCATAATTTTCTGCTGCTTTTAAATGTTTCTTTGGCATGCATACACCTTCATGAAATCCCCTGAATATCCACAAATACAAGGAGTGTTCCTTGAATAAGGTCACAACGAATCAAGGAGATGCATTCACCCTATAAAGTACTTTATTCTGGGCCCAGTAAAATAAAAGGCAAAGAATTCCTTCACTTCAGAAGATATCAGATCTTCTTTATTCATTTGGTTGTTTTTGGTGGTGGTAGTAGTGGTCATGGGGCTTGAACTCACAGCCTGAGCACTGTCCCTGAGCTCTTTTGCCAAGGCCACTGCGCTATCACTTTGAGCCACAGCTCGACTTCCCATTTTCTGGTGGTTAATTGGAGATGAGAATCTCACAGACTTTCCTGCCTGGGTTGGCTGTGAACTGTGATCCTCAGATCTCAGCTTCCTGAGTAGCCAGGATAACAGGAGTGTAACACCAGCTAACGCTCTCTCTCTCTCTCTTTCTCTCTCTCTCTCTCTCTCTTTTTCTCAGGTTACGTTACTGAAGTGCTTACAAAGTTTCTAGGCAGTGGCCTTCCAGCCAAGCCATTAGGTCTCAAGGGACCAGGAGGTCCCTTTAACAGCATCCATGCCAAACCTTCTGTGTAAACGCCTCTTCCTTCCACTCTCCTTCCACTGGCCCCGAATCACACTGAGGACTCAGTCTAAGGTTCACTTCCATTCTGCAGCTTCCCTAACCAAGCTTCTCTTCCTCACGTATTCCCTCTCACTTTTATCTCAGTCTGAAGTTGTCCATCTACCTGTATGCTTACTTATGTACACATCAATTTTTCCAACTAGGATATATAAGGTCCATGATGACAAAGAAATGCATCTATTTACAGACAGATCAACTGGCTCCCAAAAGCTGATTATAATACCTGGCACTAGCAGATGTTTGACAAATAACTATTGAAAGAATCAATAAATAAGCAAACAAGCCTTTTAAAATGAGGACTTCAGTAATATTTACTAGTATAATTAAACATTGAATCCATAATATCCAGTGGATAAATATAAGATAAAGATTATACCTAGAGTAAGATCATAATAGATCTATAAATTATATGTGTGTTTGCACACACATATACAGAGTAAGGATTGAACAAATAGAACAGTAATCTTTCTCTTCATCATAGATAATGAGTAATTTTTATTTTCTTAAATTGCCATTTGGGGTATTTCTAAATGTTCTACAGCAAGCCTGTATTACTCTAATAAAAATACCATTATGTAGTGAGCTTCAGCCCTCCCCCGTCCCCACTCCACCCCCACAGGCTCTCATTGTGTTCTTCTCCATAAACACCATCTGTTCCTTCCATCCCAGCTCTCTGTCTTAGCTCCTGCTAATCACCTTGTTGTAGTGGCTTCCTTCTTCTTTCACCTGAATGCACCTTTATCAGAGATTCCTTGTTCTCACCAGACATCCTGCCCTGCAAGTCCACGGATCCTGTAGTTCAATTCTGACCAGTAGAATGTATGTACAGGTAATGGTTACTACTTCTAGGTCTGGATGTAAAAACTTGTCCCATAGAATCTTCAATCATTTCTTTCCCTGACTGATGATTGTGGAGATCAGATATAAGAGAAAGCATACCTACAAGACTCTATGCCTTAAAGCTCAAGAGAAAACTGATCAGGAAAAGCCTCTCAATTCCAATGGTGACATAAAGCAATAAACAAGCAAGCACTTACTGTATTATTAAGATCATGTTATCTAGGTGTTTGTTTGTTGTTGTTAAAGTTAACATTAATTACTCTAAACAATATACCCAGAGATCCTTCAGGATTAAGATCAAGTGTTACTTCTCCCAAGAGATCTGTCTCCAAATCAGTAATAATTAAAATATTCATTTCTTGAATACATCAGATATTAGATCTGAGTCATTTTTTGCTTTGTATCAGACTATGTATTTTAGCTTCATAATTAAAATTTAAGCTCCTGGGAAATATTCTTTGAAGTTTGTTAGTTGTCTACATAACTTATGCATTGTTATTTAGACAGTAAAATTAGGAAAATAAGAAAGGAAGGAGGGAGGGAGAGAGGAAAGGAGGAAGTAAGAGAGAAAGGAAGAAAGGAAGGGAGGAAAGGGCAGGAAAAGGAAAGGAGGAAAGAAGGGAGAAATTAAGGGAGGGAGGAAAAGAGGGTATAAAAGAGGAAAGTAGAAAGGAAGAAAGGAAGGCAGGAAAGGACAAGAAAAAAGCAAAAATAAAAGAAAGGAGAAAGGGAAAGAGGGCTGGAAGGAAGGAAGAAAGGAAGGAAGGGAGTAAGGAAAGGAAAGGAAAAAGGAAGAGAGAAATTTCTGTTGGTAGAGTAAAACGTATGGATAATAGAAAATAGATGTGGAAACATTTGAGGGCAAAGCAGTAGGATGGCCAATGTAGAAGAAATAAAATTTTCACTTCACAAGAAATTAGCTAGTCTCCGTTTAGTAGAAATAGTTAAAGTCAGCGCATGTTTACTAGGGGAAAAAGTCTAAAAGAAAAAAATGAGGAAGGAGAACAAGCCATTGGATTTAGCAATGTAGATGTCATTGTTGGCATTTACAAGAGGCGTTTAAAGGAATATTAGAGATGGCAGCTTGACTGACACTGATTTGAAAGATAGCATAGAGGCGGAAAAATCGCAGACAATAAGTATACTATAAGTGACAATTTTGAGGGTTATTGCTATGAAAGAGAGCAAAGAAATAAGGCAAAAGTTAGAGAGGCATGTGGTTTCAAGATGGTATTTTTAAAGGAGGAGACATACCATCGTGTTTGTGTCTGATGAAAAGGACCCAAAAGAAAGGGAGAAAATTCATAAAAACTTAAAAAAAAACATTCTGTGCTTCCTCAAGTAAGTAAGAAATAATCTAGGATGCTAACCCACCCTGGGGATAAGAACCAGCTAAGCAGGTGGGCATGGATGAGGTGGGAGAATGTCACAGCGGTGGCATTAAGGGAAAGTTTTCTTTGAGTGATTATGCTCCTTCAAGCAAAAAGAAGCAGAAACAACAGAACTAGTCAGCAGCATGCATTTGGGTATAAGAGGTAGAGAGAAGGTGATGTTAGTACATTATCAAGAAGATGGAGTCTGTGTAGAGTGGATAGAAATTTGGATTTAACTAAGGAATGAGGTGTGCCCAGCCTCTTACAATTTGATCACAAATGGGCAAGGGGCTGGATAGGCATAGGGTGATGTAGATGGAAATAATAGCTTCAAAACTATGAGCGACGGGGAAAATACAGTGGAGTTAGCGATATAGGTTTAAGTGTGATGGAAAAATTGTGTTGGAGTAACAGAGGGAGTAAGAAAGCGGGAAAGTAGAAAATGGCGGTCAGGGAGGCCCTGTCAGGGAGCAGCAGTGTTGTGGTAGGATGGAAGCTAAGAGCAGTAGAGAAGAGGGGGTCCAGAATGAGGGAGGCCATGGGTGCCCTCCTGGACCTCCAACGTCTACTTTGGATGTCACTCCAGACAGTCGCCACCACTAATATCAATTGTTCTCAGGTTACAAGTGTTTCCTTCGTCTACAGTGGACAAGGGGTTAATGCCCCAGCAGTGATCCTCAAACAATTATGCAAGGAAATAAACACCCCAGTTACCTTGCCTAGAAGTATACTCTACAGTCTCTCAGAAGGTACCCTGTCGGATCGGGTCTCAATGCAATACCAGCCCTTGTTAGCTTCTCTTCTTATTTCCCTTCCCTCACTGGGTATGCCGCACAAGCCATCTAAACCCAAATCCTTGACTCAAGGTCGGTTTGGGGAAAATCCATTCTTAGACAGTTGGGATTTTGTTTTTTTTTTTTTTTTTGAAGGATAGGTTTTGTGGATGGACATTGAAATCATCAAGGCGTAAGCAGACAATTATCACTCATCTATGACACTGGAATCATTTGCAGCTTTCTACTTAAGAGCAAACATCTTGCTTGTGCGACTGTTAGTAGAAGAAACAAATCTTTAATACATCAATTTCTGGAGATTAGTTGAATACAGCACAGAATAGTTTTGCAGTGAAATGCAATGTAGCTTTTAAGAATGGTTGTAGCTGGAAATACATTATAGTCGTAGGAAGACATTCAGGTTAGTTGCCTAAAAATCAGGTATGTCTCTGTATACATACACACACATATACACACATATATGTATGTGTGTAGGTGCATGTGTGTACAAACAAAAATCTATAAATTCTTATGCATAAAGGTATAGATTTTTGTGTAAGTTTTATACATGTAAGTATATACACATAATTATATTTCTAGGCCATATAAACAGGTTATATTTGTACAATGGGGATGTATATATTATATTATATTGGGTTTATTATTTTCTTTTTTCTTTTTTTGGTGGGGGGGTCTGGTCGTGGGGCCTGAACTCTGGGCCTGGGCTCTGTCCCTCAGCTCTTCAGCTCAAGGCTAGTGCTCTACCACTTGAGCCACAGTGCCATTCCCAGCTTTTTTTCTTTTTGCTTATGTGGTGCTGAGGAATTGAACCCAGGGCCTCATGCATGCAAGGCAAGCACTCTACCACTGATCCACTTCCCAGTCCCCGGGTTTATTATTTTCTTATTTTGTTTGGCATATGTGTGTGTGTGTATATATATATATGTGTGTGTGTATGTGTGTGTGTCTGTGGGTCTGTGTGTCTGTGTGTGTGTCTGTGTGTGTGTGTCTGTGTGTGTGTCTGTGTCTGTGTATATGTTTTCTAAATTTTACTTCACAAGCATGTATTGGTTGTAGCATATGGGTTTAAGAATAACAATAGGGGGCTGGAAAGGTGGCTCAGTGGTAGAGTGCTTGCCTTGCATGCATAAGGCCCTGGGTTCAATTCTTCAGCACCATATAAGCAGAAAAAGCCGGAAATGGCTCAAGTGGTAGAGTGCTAGCCGTGAGCTGAAGAGCTGAGGGACAGCGCCCAGGCCCAGAGTTCAGGCCCCATCACCACCACCAACAAAAACAAAAAAGAATAGCAAAAGGTCTTTACACTCAAGTTCAAGGGAGGCCCTAGTTTGTGCCACCCTGGTATGCATTATTGCTGCATATAGCACTGGGAGAAGCAATGTTGTTTATTTGCCTTCAAATGGAAGGTTTCTTGGTATGCTGTAAGACTTTCAGAGTTAGAGCCAGGCAAACCAAGGTGGTCCATCCCACTAGGAAATAATTGTGCTTTCCTCCCCCTCCTTCCTTCTCAGTAAATGGATGGATGACAAAACCAGGGTGTTGAGTCCTAGACAGAAAGATATCACAGAAGTGGAAGAGATCATTATTATTTAGAAAACAGAGGTAGATAGATATAGATCCACAGATATAGAAGATACATAGAGATATCCAAAGATCCAGAAATGAAATCAACACATTTTATGGATAATCCTCTTGCTAAGTTGACTTCCATTTTCAGCTGCAAGGACCCTATACCCATGACTCAGAGCTTTGCACGCTGCTCTCAAACCTGTGAGAACCACACAGGGGCATGAACAACCAAAGAATATTGGAGAGTTCCAGAGAAGCTTAAGGGAAAACAGCTTACTCTTATTTTTTGCATAGAACTTATTTTTTGCCCATTTCCTCCCTTATTTTGTTGCTCTCTTGGATTCTTTCCCATCTGTACCAGGCAGAGATTCCAGAATGAATGTAGCCACACCATTTGGGATGTATACTAAGTAGGGTTTCCAGACAGGAGCCTCTTATTTCATTGCTTATTGATGTTCTATGATTAAATAATGTCTAATGTTATCTAAGAAGTTTCAAGCCATAGTTTTTGGAAATATTATAAAGACACTTTTCTAGACTTGTTACAAGCCCGCTCATCAAAAGACGTGAGATCTTTAGCTGCAAGATCCCCGTTCATTTTCGTTTCATTTACTCAGATTATGTGTGCTTTACTTCTGTTCTAAAAGAATTCGGGTTGATCACATTTCCAATGAGCCCAAGTGCCTCCATTCTTTCTCAAATAATTTGGATGAGAAAAATCTAAGAGAAATCATGATGGAGGTACACCAAGCAAATAAAAAAGAAATCACCAATGCTTGACCTTATCCCTGAACAAGTAAATAAAATATCTTAGCATGTGTTTAAATATTTCACCAAGTAGGGGCTGGGAATGTGGCTCAGTGGTAGAGTGCTTGCCTTGCATGCCAGAGGCCCTGGGTTCGATTCCTCAGCACCACATAAGCAAAAAAGCAAAAGCTGGAAGCGGCGCTGTGGCTCAAGTGGTAGAGCGCTAGCCTTCAGCTGAAGAGCTGAGGGACAGCGCCCAGGCCCAGAGTTCAGGCCCCACGACCGGACCCAAAAACAAAAATAAAAACAAATATTTCACCAAGTGATTTTGATGTATGCTGTTAGACTCTTTTTATATCTCAACTCAATTCTGCATTTATTTCATCATTCATTCCCAAACTATTGAATATACTTTTCTTTCCAGAAATTTGCTATGCCTATGGAAGACAAAAGAAGAAATAATTACAGTCTTCAGAAAAGTGACAACCCAGTAGAGGAACATTACAGGAAGGAAGGAAGGAAGGAAGGAAGGAAGGAAGGAAGGAAGGAAGGAAGGAAGGAAGGAAGGAAGGAAAGAAGGAAGGAAGGAAAGAAGGAAAGAAGGAAAATAAAGGAAGGAAGGTAAAAGCAATGAAGGAAAGAGAGGAGAGAAGGAAAGAGAGAAGAAGGGAAGGAAAGAGAGAAGGAAGGAAGAACTTTGTAAGGCTTTTCAGTGTTCTATTACTTCTAGTCTCAGTTTGGTAGTGTGTGTCCCACAGGATTTATTTCATTCTAGTTGCTTAATGTTTTGGCCTAACGTTTTTCTATTTTTTATTATCTCAGATGTATTTTTGGTAGAAAAATTGGTATCTGATTATTTCTTCTTCTTCTTCTTCTTTTTGTGTCGGTCATGGGTCTTGAATTCTGGGCCTGGGCACTGTCCCTCAGCTCAAGGCTAGCGCTCTACCACTTGAGCCACAGCTCCACTTCTGTTTCCTGGTGGTTTATTGGAGATAAGAGTCTCACTGACTTTCCTGCCCGTGCTGGCTTTGAACCATGATCCTCAGATCTCAGCCTCCTGAGTAGCTAGGATTTTTTTTTAATGTTTAGAGAATCTACCCTCCAAACATGATGTCTTACTTTCATTCATTTCTGATATTGATGATTTGCTTTTTCTCATTTTTTCCCTAAAGAGTCTAACAAGATATTTTAATGATTTTGTTCACCTTTCCAAGGGAATAACTAAACTTTATTGAATTGTATTCTATTGTTTTCTCTCTTTTTCATATATTTCAACTGTTATATTTATTTCCTTTCTTCTTCTGACTTTGAGATTAATCTGTTCTGTTCTTTAGCTTTTCTAAGAGATTGATGGATTTAGATACTTCTTATACAAAATGTTAGATTTTTGAAGTACCGACTTAAGACTTGCTCGTAAAATGGAATATGAGCTTGTTATAATTAGGTTAACATATTTTCATTGTTCTATGACTTTGTCTTTGACATGTACCTTCTTTTGAAGTCTGTTGCTTATTTTCCAAATATTACAGGAAAAGATATTGCTTACTTATATAGCTAAGTTATTGTCAAAACTATTCTGAATTACTCTAATCCATATAAGCAGTCTTTATCAAAACTACTATTATTGTGTGTGTGGTCTATCTTGATAAATATTACTCTATATTTTAAGAGAACATATATATTTCCATTTTTCGTGAGTGAGTAGTGGGGGTGAGTGTAAGTTAATTGAACTAATGTTCAAATCTTTTCTATGCTTGTTTGCTTTGGACTTGGTCTTTTGTTTGCCAAGTGAGGTGCCTAGAAATCTCCAATTGTAATTATGAAAATGTCAAGATTCTCAACATTTTTCTGCCTTCTTTCCTTTTCTAGAATGTCTGGCAATATTTTAAATGAGATGTTTCATATTATAAATATTGCATTTTTAATACTATGGGTTTTTTTACTTTCTTTAAAGAGTGCTGATTTTTAGGGAGGATATATAGGATGCCTTAGATCCTGTTAAAATAAGTCTTCAAGCCTTGTCAAAGTGTGTCTCAATGAGCATTTCCTTGTATCTCTGCACCTCTCTATTGTTAATGTCTGCTTCTTCCAGTTCTTTCTAATCAGGCTGATTGAAATGTAAACATATCCTAGACTTGCCTCTGAGAATTCTTCAGCTTATTGCTCCCTATACATTGTTATTTTTCCCCTCCTGATAATTGTTCCTTTCTCAGCCTTACAAAATACATACACAACTTAGAACTCAACAATTGACTTAAAAAAAGCTCTTTTATCAGGTTTAGTTTCCAGAGGGATTTTTTTTTCCACTCCTGGGGCTTGAACTCAGGGCTTAGGAGCTGTCCCTGAGCTTCTTTTGCTCAAGGCTACTGCTCTACCATTTGAGCAACAGCGCCACTTCTGGCTTCAGTTTTTTTCTGAAAATTTTATTGAAGAAGAGTCTCAAGGACTTTTCTGTCCAGGCTGGCTTCAAACATAATCCTCAGATCTCAGTCTCCTGAGTAGCTAGGATTACAGGTGTGAGCCACAAGCACCTAGTGAGCTTCCCCCCCCCCAGCTATATCTTCCTCTTCCTCTTCTCTGATCCTCTAAACAAAGTTTCCTCCTTGTCTTCATGAATGCTGACTTTGGTATTTTCCACTCAGCAAAAAAATCTCTGCTTTGCTTCTGTTTCAACTCTTGCCACCATCAGAATACCAAGGGCTTACCTAGTTTATTCCCATCCTTCAGGGCTCCTAGTCCTGTACTGATTTTTAGCAAATGTCTAAAGAGAGTTGGTTTATATACTTCATCAATTTTTCTAGTATGCAAGTTCAATATTGTTCTTTCTATATCCTGGCTGATGTAGAAGTTTGTTTTCTCTGGGTTTTGTGTCCTTTACCTGACTGATGGTATATAGTAGAATAGCACCTATTGCTTCTTTTATGGAAACGTGCAATTACCTCCTCTAATTGTGAATAAAAAGGAAATCACACTGTGTGTGCACACATACACATACACATACACACACACACAGAAAGATTGGTAAATGTTTGAATTTTAGATAGCCATATTTTTAGGTTGTGTATCTAGATGATAGTTGAATGTTTGAATTTTAGATAACCGTATGTTTTTAGGTTGTGGATCTAGATGATAGCTGAATGTTGGGAATACCGGCTGGTTAGCTCTGGAAGAAATACAAAGCAAAAACCATTCGTAATGATATTGTCAGCGTCTGGAATTGTTGGTTTACCTTTTCCTACACATTCAAGGAACTTACTATATTCTGCTCTCATCTTTCTGGCTCAAATTCTGTTATCTAGTAAGCATGAAATAAATTCCTGATGAGCTGCAAATGGCTCATAAAACTCAATATGCTCATCGACTGAAAATCTGGGGAAATACAAAACTTTACATTGAAAGAGCGAATGACTAATCGTGGGAGCTCAGGACTCAACCAAGGACAGGATAAAGGGATATGGAAGGACCAAGATGGTCCCAGTAGCCTTCATACAGACTGCAATGGATGGGATCTGCCCTTCCATGCTTCCTCCATCAGGCTAGAGTCGGGGAGAAGCAACAATGCCCAGGGTTTCACCTTTTCTATAACCACACAGCCACTGCGCAGCACAGCTCCAGCCTTGTGATTCCCCCACCCCCATGAGCAGCAGCCCATGAATTATGGTGAGCGGCGGGAGCCCTCCAGCCTCCAGGGGGGAAATGACTCTAATCTCATCAGAGTCCCTGCAAAAGGGATTATTAAAAGAGTTAATGGAACAAACTTCTGAATAGATGGGTCAGCCATGACAAACCAAAATCATTTTTTGATTTAAGGAGGAAGAAAGGAAAAGAAAACTGGTGATACAGACCCTGTGGCTCTGATGGCCTCCAAGTCCCCTATCAAATCAATTCTAAATACACTAGAGTCCTGATGATTTAATGAAGGACTCGGGAGGTGATGGGGTGAATCTGGTCACCAAGGCAAATCAGGGGAGAGGCACAGCCTACACCAAGGACTGTTTTTACCGTACAGTGACTGGAATTCTAATTGGGAGGAAATGAGGGAATCATTTAAAACGTCGCCACAAGAATACAGATTATAGTGTTTCCAAAAAAATGAAGCAAAACAAAAATGGCCAAGTTAGAAGTTACTCCTTATATGTGACAATATATACAGAACAGGAATAAAGATAAACTATAGTTTAGAAAATAAAGCAGATTGAACAGGAAGTAAGAAAGAGACCAAAGTGGGGAGGGGATTAGAGTCCAATCAGCAATAAAAACATACCCAGTTAGTGGCCCTTGGTGACTCTTGCCTATAATCCAAGCTACTCAGGAGGCTGTGATTTGAGGATTGAGATTTGGAGCCAGATTGGGCAGACAAATCTAAAAGAGTTTTATCATCAATTAACCAGCAAAACTTTGATATGGAGATGTGGCACAAGTTGCAGAGCACTAGGCTTGTGAGAGCACAGGCCTTGAAATCAAGCCCCAGTAACAGCACACACATATATAACAATTATATGTTTGTATGTAATACACACACACACAAATATATATCCACAAAGTAAAATTAAAATTTCCATGACATTCCAGGAGGGATTGTAGAATTATCATATTGTGTTAGGTCACATTTGTCAAACTCTCAGATATTTTTACTTTTAGTCTGTCCTCAAAAGAGATAAGAGGATATGTTTTTTAAAAATCTATGCTTATTCTGAGAAAAAGAAATCTATAAAAAGTTATCAAATCCATGATTTAAGTACCTAAAATATAACCAAAGAACTAATTTTCAAAGATGCCAAAAGTAGATCTTCAAGTATATTTGGAAATAATGACTTCTCTAGCCAGCAGGATAGTTAATTACCCTGATAATTCTCTCTCAGTGCTTTCCATGAGCTTAAAGAGACTGCAGCATTAGAAGTCCTTGGATTCCTGTTGAAGGCATTAAATCCAAAGCTTCCTTGGGAATGAATAATGAGTTTTCATTCTAGACAGATGGAAAACCAGGGAGATCTGACTTTCTGATGTTCTTAAAAAATTGTCAGGCTAATACCAAAACATGACAAAGTAATAACTAGAATCACAAGTCAATGGCACCTGGCATGGACCATTTCATTGCTGTAAATAAGATTAGAAGATAACATTAAATGGCTATACCGTGTACCTTACCAGGTATTGACAACTATATATGCCTTATCTGTAGAGGATATATTTTTTTAAATTTCAAACCATCCAGCTAGGCACCTGAGGCTCACACCTGTAATCCTAACTACTCAGGAGGCTGAGATCTGAGGATCATGGTTTGAAGCCAGCCCAGGCAAGGCAGTAATGTCCATAAGACTCTTATCTCCAATAAACTAATCAGAAAAAGCTAGAAGTGGTGCTGTGGCTCAAGTGGTAGACCAATGACCTTGAGCACAGAAGCTCAGAGAGTGCCCAGGCCCAGAGTTCAAGACCCAGAACTTTAAAAAAAAATCCTGCTTTCATGTCTCCTTTCCAATAGTATTACAATTTTTCTTCATTGGAAAATCTTTTCCTCAGTGAATATAGCTTTATGGGTAAACTGTAATTAGAGATGGTTCTTACCTTTAATTAAGAAGTGGCATCATGACAATCTAGGACAATGTGATATTCCTCTCTATTTAAAAAATGGTTGTAAACAGCAGAGGTTTATCTCAATTGATTGCTTTCTGTTAGCTTTTCTACTTCTGAAACTCTGTTCAGCCTCCTTCCTATGATTGAATCTTCAGATTCTTGTGAATCTTTTTTTTTAAGTTCCAATGTCTTTCCAGTAAATTTCTAACTGCTTTAAAATGAAATACTATCTCACTTAAAAAGTATACAGTTTTTTGCTTTTGTTTTTTTCGTGGGTTATGGGGCTTTAACTCTGGGCCTGGGTGCTGTCCCTGAGCTCAAGGCAAGTGCTCTACCACTTAAGCCATGGCGCCACTTCCAGTTTTCTGATGGTTGATTGGAGATAAGAGTCTCACAGACTTTCCTGCATGGGCTGGCTTTGAACACGATACTTAGATCTCAACCTCCTGAGTAGCTAGGATAACAGGTGTGAGCCACTGGCGCCTGGCAAAACCTATACAGTTTTAACTGGACCACCAGTGTTCCTCATGCTTATAATCCAAACTACTCATGAGACTGAGATATGAACAATTGCAATTTGAAGCTTGGCTGGGGCAAAAAAGTACTCAAGACTGTATCCCCCAAATAATCAGCAAAATGATGGTATGGAGTTATGGCTTAAGTGGAATAGAACCAGTCTAGTTAAGGGGAGACTCTTAGTTCAAGCCCCATTACTGCCAAAGAGTAAAACACAAACAACAACAAAAGGGTTAAATAGCATGCCTATACAGTCACTATGCTAGTGTGTCTGACCCTGAATTTCAAATTTGTAAACTCCATCATACTGATTTTTTCATTTGTATTTCTCAAACTCCTTTCCCAATGGATATACTGATCTAACAATTCTCACTCCTAAAGTTGAACAATGGCTGTCTTGCTGATTTAGAGGAAACAATAACTTAATGGATAGAGTGCTTTCAATTTTAAATTTTCCTCCCATAAATTTCTCTAAAACCTTTGGTAGTTTCTGTTGCTCATCTAGGAAGCAGACAACAACACAAATGAACAGGCAACAAATGAATATTAATGACAAAATTCTGAAACAATGCATCATGCCTCCCTTAAGATCTTGTTTTATTTTTTTGCATTCCCATGTGTTGTGATTTTTTTAATGTTACATACCTATAATGTAGTCGTTTTCTGCTAGTAAAATTGTCCCTGGTTCAAATGCTGGAAATAAATACATCTGCATTTCATCATGTTATACAAACAGCACTATGATTTTTCAAGCTTTCTGCCACCTCCCAAAATTGAAGAAAATTTGCCCCAAATCAGCCTGAGACTATGGCAACTGAATATTTTGAGTGGTATTGCTTATATCAGCTTTAGGAAAGCCAGTCCTTTCTAGAAATCCAAAACCATCAGATTTCAAGGATAAGGACTTTGGCACTTCCCTGGATTCTACAAGAATAATGTCATTTGTCAGCCTAACTGCAAGACCCAGAATCCGTTTAAGGGGCTTGAAATCTCATTTTAATTCTTGGCTTGGACACCAAGTAAAATGCCTTGGGCCTTGAGAAAGACCAGAGTATGGTATATTTATTGGCTGTGACTGCAAATCTGGTTAACTTGATGGGAATTTATAGAAAATGGATAAAGCAAAGCCAGATTTTGCTTTTGGCCTCAGGTGCATCAGGTTAATAACCCACAAGATAGTCACTTGGCCTTAAGAGGGAAGAGTAGCCCAAGAAGACTGTCCAGGACTTGAGGATTAATATCGTGAGAGTGGAAATCGGACCCTGACCATTCTTCCCAGCTTTCTCTACAGCAAGATCAGCAACTACTTCACATCCTGGCATAAAATAGTTCTTATCCAAAACCTACACTGCTGATGAAAGTTCCTGTTTTCTAAGAAGCCAGACAAGGCAAACATAAATTCATGCATGCATATATACACATGTCCATATACTCACATGCATTTATGTGTGTATGTGCATTCACTATTTATTGAAAACTTACTTTGGTCCAGGAGTGACAGAAGGGATATAGGCCATTTTAGTGACCCTGCACATTTAGAGCTTATTGTCTAACAAATAAAAGATTTGATTCTGTGGAGGACTACTACTGACTTCTGATACACAACTTCCACTTTCTTCAGCTGCTTTCTTTCACACCCTGGATTTGAGAGTGTAAGTATTGCATTAATCCACTGATTCTCCATGCTAATTTGATTCAACTCCTCATTGGTATTTTCTTTCCACTGTTAGTACCAGCAGGCCCAGATGGAAACTTCCTAAATTGTAACAGATTGGGTCTCATCAATTTAGGTGAAGAAAATGTTCACACAAGTATACAGGTAGTAAGGCCTCAGGGAGGAGCACGGGGAGCATCATGCTTCTTCCCTGAGCCATTCCTTTAAGAGGAATGACTGCTTCTCATCTTTCCTTTCAGGAAGCTGCATTGGTTTCCATATGGGCTGCGTGTTTCTCTCTATTCTAAGCTCCTGTCACCCACTGAGTTGTAAATCTACCTCTTTGACATCTAGAGATGGCAGGGGAGCCCTTCCATCCCTCATTGCTGATCTTTATTACCACCTCTTACCAGGCAGTGCACTGGGCTCATTTTGTTTACTTCTATCAGCCATTTATATTGAGATATCATCCTGGATCCTAAAAAGAGGAACACTTTGTGTCCCAAGTGAGTGATTCACACTCAACACTGTGTTGACACCTTCTATGGGATATGAAAATCTCCGTTCCAGTGATTTCAGCTCCATCAGCATAATTTTCATCCACATGGTACAGGTAAATCATGGTTAAATATTGAATCATTTATCAACCAGTGCTTCGTAAGCCAGATCTCATAAAAATCTCAAGAATAGATTGTGCTAACAAAGCAGCGAGCAACCAACTGTGATTATCAAATTTTTCCTTTCACAATCTGTTGCTCATTTAGAGAGAAAATACTAAGGAAATTAAAAATCAGTAAATGTTTTTCCCCTTTTATTGGTAACAATATGAGAAAGTAGTATAACTTTCTTTAGAATAAAAGTCTTACTTGGGGTTTTTATGATAAAGGGAGAAAGTTGAAATCTCTGGCTCTTCTCAAAGATGGATATAGCTCTTGGTGAAAGCAATTTATTTCAGAGTATACACCCACCTCGAGCTTCCATTGGATTGGTTTACATCCACAAAAGGAACACTCAATGAATGTGAAAACTGTATAATTAGAAAAGGACATCCGTGTAAATGATTAAATGTCCTTCTAGGGGTAAATAGTGTATGGGTAAAGATGGTTCAAAATAACATCTCTAGGATCAAACTTCATGTACTTAAAAATATTTTATTGTAAAGATGCTGAACAGAGGGGCTACAGTTACCTGAACAAGGTAATGAGTACATTTCCTATTGAGCATTGTTACCTCCTCCTTTGTTTTTCCCCTACCATCTCTTCCATTCCCACCTCTCCAACTTCCCCTCTCCCCACACACCCCAAAGTTGTAAAGTTCGTTTTTAACATAATGTTTTGTACATCACATTGTTACAATGGGTCAACTTGTATCCTTATTTAAGCATTTTGTTATTTCCCTTCCCCTCACCTAATTAGAAAAATATATATGCAAGATGCAGGGCACTGGAATAAAATACAGTGAAAACTGGGGTTATATCATGGGGGAAAACATACAAAGGAAACCAAAAAGAATCACGTAGTACATTATAAAATTGTTAAAAACAATAGCAAGAAAGAAAAACCACTTGTGTCCCTATCTTGGTGTTCATTTTGCTTATCATCATCTTATATGGTCATATGTACATAGCTTTTGACCTTTTCTGCTTGTCCTAGATATATACTAGTTATTACAAATAAGGGAAACAATGGGACTTATGGTTTTTTGGGCCTAGCTTACGTCACGTAATATAATTTTTTCCAAGTCTTTCCATTTCCTAACAAATTTACCCCTCTTTTTTGTTTTCATCCTACTATCCCTTCCCTTTCTCTACCCCACTCCCCACCCTCTGAAGTTGTAAAGATCATTTCCAATATAGTGTCTTGTGAGTATCATTGTTGCAATGGGTCATCTTGTACTTTTTTAAAATTTTATTTTTTTGACTTGTATGTGTGCTAGTACTGGTGTTTGAACTCAGGACCAGAATACTCTCCCTTTTCGTTCAATGCTGATTCTCTGCCACTGTAGCCACAGCTCCACTTCTGGATTTTTGCTGGCTAATTGGAGATAAGAGTCTCATAGACTTTCCTTCTTCGGTTAGCTTTGAACTCTGATCCTCCAGCCTTCAGCCTCCTGAGTATCTAGATATGAGACACTGGTACCTGATTTCCTTTACTTCTAAAGTGGTACCACCAATTGCTTTACTGAATATGAATCGAGAAAGCATTTAGTATGGGAAGCCTTTAGTATGGGATGTTAGTTTCCTGATTTTGCATATTTACTGACAGGGGCATGCAGATAAACCAGTTCAGGAACAATGGAGATAATAGTTTTCCAACACTGGCATCTTCTTTCTGAACCTCAGTACCACATACCTGATTATGAAAAAGAAGACCATAAACCTAAGTCTATGAGCAGAGATGACCTCAGAGGAAAACTGAAAAGAGCCTAGATGAGAAAATGGCTTTGGATATGACTTTTAAAAAAGAAATAACTTTAGTTCCTCTAAACATTCCTCTTCTCTTGGAAATGACAAATTAAATAATGCTTCTGGAAGGAAACAGAGAGTCTTTCTCTTTCAAGACACTGAGGGCATTATTATTTCAATGAATGGTGACCCAAAAAAACAAGGTTGAATAAGCAACATTCTCATTTAGTATGCAGAATGCCAAACTCACACCTCCTTGATGTTGGGGATTGTTTTAGAAAAACAACCTATCTGAGCACTGCTAAGACAAAATATTTGATCTGAGGCTGTTCGTGGGCAGTAAAGCTAACCCTAACCTCTGTCAAGAGAAGAACAAGCTTCAGGTGAATGTAGGCAGTAGGCATCTGCTTGTAATACAGGAATTTGACTACAGTCAAGGTAGGCTGACAGAGGCTAGCTTGGAACCCAAGATGTTTCAGCAAACAAGGATAGGGGTCACATAGGAAGGCATACTTGTAAGTCATGGTCTTTGGCCATTCAGACAGAGATGAGACAAGAAAGTAGCTTTGAGCTTCAGAAAGAGAAAATAAGCAGAGGAGAATAACATCATGGCTGTTTCTCTGATCAAGAATAGGAGAAGCAAACTGTTAAGTTACTAGCAGGCCAGACATCTGTGCTGGAAGAGAATAAGGAGATGGGGGAATGGTAAGAAGCTGCCTCTGGGGGTTAGGGTTCCCTGGGGGACCTGATGGGAGGAACCTGGGCCTGCTTTCTGGAGAACAAGGGAATCAAATAACAAGGGTCTTGGTACGCTGAAATCACCCAAAGCCCATCTCAAGAGTAACTTCAGGAAGCTATCTCATGCCTGGTGCCTAAATCCAGAATTAGTACTAGATACTAGTCACCCTAAACATTGCCAGGAAGAATGAGTAAGGGTATAGTGGGTAATCAGGTTTAAAGGGAGAGTAGGTAATCAGGATTAAAATTTAAAGGATGTTGGCATTAGCATTATAAGCTTAGGTGTGAATACCAGCTCTAGCCTGGCTGGCCAGTATACAGGTAAGAGTTCAGGAACTGAGACTCCCAGCACCCTGATTTGTAATCCAGCTCTGTTATACTGGGTAAATTTCTTCACCTTCTTTTGCTTTAGTTTCTTTATCTATAAAATGGACAATGAAGTAGTACTTTTCCTAGCCATTGTTGGAAGGATGAAGTTAAGGAAGGTATGCAAACATGTGCACTTGCATTAGAATCTGTTCAGCACATAACCCACACATCCCATTAACTTTAATGAGACGTACAAAAAGGTAGCTACTTCAAATTTCTGTTTTCTCATCTGAAAATAGGCAAAATGTACCCGCTTGGTAAAGTAGTTAAATTTTTTTTGAATGAGAAAAAACACACAGAGAAAGTCTATCACGTTGGGCACAGAATGAATAGGTTTGTCAGTACAAGAATGCTTTTATGTCCTAGTAATAGAAAAACATTAAAAAATGCATAGGATCTAATACCATCTAAAGTTTGGATATGATTGCCATTTAGTCAGAGAGAGCATGACCTCTGAACTCTCATCCAGCATCTCTGAGCTGATGTTTGTCCCTCAAGTGTTCCAACCCCCCTGGGAATGTTAAAATCTATGGGTGCCCCAGTCCTTTAGGAAAAATGATGCAGTGTAGGTTATATGCACATTCTCCTATCTGTTTTAACATCCCTTCAACATTACTCATACTACCTAGTACAATGCCAGTGCTGTGGAAATGGTTTCTATACAGTGTCTTTCAGGGACTAGTAATGAGGACAGAAATTTTTGCATATGAGGAATGGACATTTACCTTTTCTTTTAAATATTTCCTGTCTGGGACGGGGTGAATCTGAGGATATAGGACCCGCCAAGATATAAGCCAACTGTATTTTGACCTTAAAAACCGGAAGAAAGGGGAAAAGATGTTAAAAACTACGTGCAAAGCAAAAACACACTGCCTGAACAGGGCTGTCAAATAAAGCACGAGATGCCTCGTTAAATTTGTATGTCAGGTAAACAGTTCCTTATAGAATTCACCACTGAAAATAAAGAAGGCAACCTGACAGCAAAGCATACTCTGAAAAAACACTAACAAGCTCATATTTGCTACTGCAGACCTTCAGATTACAAGGCTATGTAATAATATTACATATAACATATATACATATAATACAACATTACAATAATATTACAAACTATGTGCTAATAGAAATGCATATAAAACTGAAAATGTACCCAATCACATACACATAAATATACTACGTAATAAACTCTCAAAATGCTAGTCAGCAATAAGAGGTAGATTATCTTAAAATGCAAAATGATTCAGTTGTAAGCAAATGTCAAAAAAATTATATGATATAAGTAGATTCATGAAAAATTGTGACAGCTGTTATAGGGTTACTAATAATAACTGGAAGGATAGGAATAGCTCGCTCGCTCTCTCTCTCTTGCTCCCTCTCTCTCTCTCTCTCTCTCTCTCTCTCTTCTTTCTCTTCCAAATTGTAGTTTCTTATTCTGAGAGTGAACACGTATTCTGTTTTCTTTCTGTAGCAGTCATGAGGCTTGGACCCAAGGCCTGGGCACTATCCCTGAGCCTTTTCACTCAAGGCTAGAGCACTACCACTTGCGGTTATAGCTCTATTCTAGCTTTTTGACTGTTAATTGGAGATAGGAATCTCATGGACTTCTCTGCCCAACCTGACTATGAATCATGACCCTCAGATCTCAACCTCGTGAGGAGCTATGATTATGGGCATGAGCCACGATCACCTGGCAAAACTTGATGTATTTTTTTAATGAGGAAGAACATAAGCTTTTATGATGAGCATTTTAATGCAACAATGGAGACATACTTAAGACTAAATACTCACAGTTTATCTAAAATTCAAAATTAGCCCATCATCCTGTATCTCAGCTACTAAAGCTGGCAATCCTCTGGCAAGAGTTCTTAGCTGAGTGTCCACTTCAGCCTCAGGGGCCAAACTCTGTCATGCTGTGCCCATTTGCTGCTGAGAAACCTGGGAGAAGGTGTAACTTTTCAGCTTTTATTAGTGGCAACTGTCAAAGGGAATAAGTACCCATTGCTAGGTCAGCCAGCTAGCAGTATTGAGCCTCATAGGTACTCCATGAATAGTCATTACTTTCACTGACCTTCTTCTCAAGTCTCTGTCCCTTGACACAAAGTCACGTGCACATAAGCCCCACTGCCTTCAAATGGGACACAAGGGATGCCAACCTATGATCCAATCCAATTTGCATAATTTAGAGAAAGGAATTGAAGGTGGCTGAGTAAATCCCGTGGCTGAAGACATAAAACACATAGATCTTTTATTCATTTGATCATTTGGTGCTAACAGACTGTCCTGGCCCATACAACAAGTCTTCATATTTGAAAGCAGAATGGAGCCACAGGAGAAAAGCTCAAGGTACCTAGGTTGCAAGATGTGTGGGATCCACCTACCCACCCATTCACCCGCTCACTCTTACATCCGTAGGTTCACCCTTTGCTTCATAGCCTCTCCCTTGGATCACCCTAGTCCTAGATTTTTGTGGACTTTGCTATTTCTTTGTTCAAGCCACAGGATGAACCACGGATGGTTATTTGTTCCAAACTCTCCAGTTAAGTAATAGATTAGGAGTCAGCGAGTACTTCAGCTCTTTCTGTGGAAAAGAAGCTATGGATGACTTATGCCATCTAATTTAGCTTGGTGAAGCTAGGAGAACCTCCATGCATGCCAGATGATTCTTTATTCCTGCTCTCTTTCCAAGGCACGGGAATATATATTGCTTTAGCTTCTCAGAAGATAACTCTGTGTCAAAGTATATTAGGACTCATCAAAACAGTACAACCTGACTGTAACATCCCTTCATTTTTAGACAACCTTTTGCTTTCTGCCAGCTAAGTGTACAGGGCTCAAGGTTCTGCTATAATTTGACTCAATTTTCTTTATCTGCCTTGAGGCACTGTGAAATTATTACTTCTATTTTATTAATCTCTACTGTATCTCTCTTTTCTTTTCCTAACCTCGACTTCTTTTGTTTACAGTTATTACCAACAAAGAGGTAGCAGAACTAATAGCATAGCCCCAACCCTCACCCCAAATCAGAGGAGAAATTTGGAGGTCAAAGGGTGCCTATTTAGGATAGAACCATTCTTCACAGTTGTCTTCAATAGAGAAATTCTTAGCTAAAACAGATACATGAAATGACTCTTAAGTCTAAGAAAAATGGAAATATGGTCACCTAGCAAAATACAGACAGGATTTTACACAGAGTGAAACTATTTCACTAAAAGGAATACATGCACCTTATGTACAACTAGACCTGTGTCTTTGAAAGATACTTTAGAAAAAATATTTTGTGTTGATAGTACGACCTTTAAATGATTCTAGAGAAATTTAATCAGAGATATTTTGGGAGGAAAACCAAACATGGGCTGACACCCATTCCCTTCCCGCAAATACCAGGGGAAGAAATCTCACTTGCTTCCCAGATGCCATAACACGAGCATCAGAGTGATTACTACAACCACTGACGGTGAGTAAAAGCTTCCTGGAGTGTTTGTTAGAGAAAGGCAATTAGGAACAGGAGAAGTTGGCAGTTACTGAAGGAGCACTTGATCATCCAGGGCCTTTCCCAGTGGCCTGTAAGTTCTTGAATCCTTGGATTCAAGACACAGCTGACAATCATCCAGCTCAACCTCCTTGGAACACGTCCTTGAATCCTGCACACACCGGTCAGGTTACTCACCGAGTGGAGTTTAGCAGTATTTAATTTTTTCCCCAGCTACTTCTTAAATGTGACCTTGTAGGAATGGTTAGACTGTGTCCTCTGTTCGGGAGAAATAAAGGGCCCATGAGAACCTTCAGAGAATATTCTCCATTCCACTAGTACTCAATGTCTGCCCCCTCCCACCATGTCTCAGTCAGTAGAATGATACATGTAGCCAGGCTCTTTCATGCAGCAAACATGTATGGAGATACTCAACCTGGGCTCCAGTGACTCACACCTGTAATCAGTCTGAGGATTGCAGTTCCCAGCTAGGTCTAGGTAGGTGAGCCTCCTGAGACTCTAATCTCCAATTAACCACAAAGAAAGGAAGTAGGTCTGTGGCTTAAGTGGTAGAGCACTAGTTTTGGGTAAAACTGCAATGGGACACCCAAGCCCTGAATTCAGGTCTCAGTATTGGCACACACACACACACACACACACACACACACACACACGAGTGATGTCCAATGACACATAGATTACTTCTCAGTGTGGTAAGCGATGGGCTGGTTCTCCTGGATTTCCACCCTAGTTCACACCTGTCCCAAAGAAGAATGAGATTGACTACTGCACAAGGGAAGAACCCAGCTATGCGTGATGCTGCTAGCTGATTTGTGGTGAAAGGACACATACTTTAAGTGGTCGTGAAATGGGGGAAAACACCTTGAAGTCTCTCAGAGAACACAATCTAACCACAGTTGTAAGGTCAACTTTGATTAAGAGGTAGCTGAGATAAAGCAAACCTATGTTTTGTTATTCAAGATCAGATAGTTTTGCCTTCCCTCTTTCGATATCTTCTGTTTCTTTCTGCTTAGCCAATAAGTCAATGTTTAGAAGAGAAATGAACTTACAAACAATTCATCTTTCTATTTGAATACATACTCACATAAGAGAAAGGTTTTCTTTCATACACACACATATAAACCACACACAGAACACACACACACACACACACACACACACACACACACACATACACACATCCTGTGCAGAGAATGCATACAAATGATTGCAGCTGCCACTAGCACAACTTAGAGAAAATGCAGATGGTATAAAATAATATTCACAAAATGGCTAATAGAATTTTAATAGCTACAAGAAAGAAAAGAAAATGATGGCATTGGATCTACTTGGAATGCGAAGAGAATGAGAGGGTTGCAGGAAGAGGCTAAAGGCAGAGCAATGTTGATTTTTCCCCCTGCCTAGAAGTGAACTCCCTGGTGCATTGATTTATGTGAGGATTAGACAGCAATCATAGTCTCTAGACTAGCCTGGAAGGCATGTGCAGAGAGTATGATATTTGCAATATGCAAATGTCACGTATGATGAATGAAATGCTCAGAATGTCTGGAGGACACCCAGCTGCTAACCAGCCACCATGCTGCAAATGGAAAAAGAACTTGGAGCAAGGATTTTTTTCTTTCTATAGCTAATTGATTTTTTTAAAAATAGAGTGGTTTTTGAGGCTAAATACCAGTCACTAAAATATAAGTCATTCCCTCATGTTAGTTTTAGGATAGTAACTATCACCGAACTGGGGTTTCAACAATGGAAGGCTGGATCTACCTATGCACCTGTAGCATACATAAGGCCATGTTCCAAATGCATGTAAAGATGGCTCTAAGAAGTGGACATCAAGAGTTAAGCTTAGTACTATAAATGAAACTTGGATGCTATTCTGCAGAGCAGAGCAAACATAGGTCACCAATTGCCTCTGCCAAAGTTCTCAAGGACATACAACATCTCGGATGGTTCATTAGGGGAAACAAGGGCATGAAAACACAGAGGTCCTGTAAAGGAAAGAAAAACCAACACCTACATGCTTTGGGAAGTGAGTATTGAAAGCAGACATGTCCAAGTGCAACCATCTATTCTTCAGGCAAAAATCAAATCGAAGGTGAAGACTTAGTTCATTCAGACCTGGCTCGTCAAAGTTAGACTTAGAAGCAATCCTTGCCTCAGGCTGGACTGAGATAATCCATAGATCCAGGATCTTTTAATTTTCTCTGCTAGGTGGATTCCTAGGACCGTTAGAATAAAACAAACCACAGAAACTAGGTGTCTTCAACTGTACAAAATAGAGATTGACAGGGAAGGGGCAGAGCAACCCCCCCCCATCTAAATCCCTATGCTTCAGTGTGTGCTAGATTTCATATCTGAGTTCTCACCTGTGTCTCACATGCCTTGGGAGTAAGTACTAAAAGCACTAGCTTTTATCTTTTCTGTCCTTTCTTTATTATAACCAAAGTGTTTACTTTTAGATGATGGCCTGCAACTCAATGCGCATGTACAGCAAATCAAGACATTCCTAAAATGTGCAGATAACTATGGGCCTGTCCATAAAGCAGTGATGAAATCCCAGATAGTAGCAGTGAGCACTCTGGAGCTGCACACAGTCTAATATGAGGGCCACTAGCACCATGTGATGGGTGAGTACTATACCATCATAGAGATCCACTGTGAAAACATGCACTACAGTGTTCCAAAAGCTAGTACAAAAACAGAATGTAAAACATCTTGTTTATATCGATTGCATAGTGAAATGGTATTTCTAAAGACCATTTGGTTAAACGAAATAGAGTATTCAAACTAATTTCACCTGTTTACCTCCACATGGATTAAGGCAGCTACATGACAATGGAAAAGGATATATTAGCTTTGGGTTCCATTTCTTTGGGCACTGCTGCTCGAAAGAGAGAATGTGATCTATGTGGATGTCCATGGATGTGTGCTCTACAAAAAGACATCCATCCACACAAAGAAGGTCAAAGAAAGTAAGTTTAGACATTCAGAGGAAGGATCTAGAGACATTTCTATCAGTTTGACATTTAAGCACATGGTTTTAGTTTCACTAAGAACCAGCCAATAAGTTGGATGAAAAGCTGGGGGTGGGGGGGGTTGGGGGTTTGTTTGTTTTTTTCATAGTGAATAGTTTGAGGAACACTGAGAGTATCCTGCAAGTCTGGGCTTCAGTAGATGAGAGGAAGCTGTCATGTGCTTTGGAAGTACAGGGTCTTGGCAGTAACTAGCAGTTAGAGCCCCAGGGGAAGCATGCTTGTGAGACCACACAAAGGAAAAGGGAGGAAATAGCTTCTCATGGTTTTCAGAAGGTCCCAGTTGTGAGTCTCTGCGTGGAGTTATAAAATGATCTCTTCCATCCATGAGGCTAGAAAGGCTCTGAAAGTGAGGCTGAAGAATGTCAGTCTAAGAGTACAGAAGCCCAGATGGCGCAAAATACATGAGCATCTGCTTTTCTAGGAAGAATTTCCTAAGTTCATCCTTCAAGGACTTAGGGTGGATATATTTGCTCACTTGTGTACCTACTCAATATATGATCCAGTTACTGCTAGAGGCTGGAGTTGTAAGAAGTAACATCTTGCAGCAGCCTACAGAGAATGCACAGTGTTGTAGGAGACAGCAACAGCACCTTGTATGACAACATGATTTATGAACCTAGTGGAACAGACTATCCAAGGAATAAGGTTGTCATTGGCTGCAGCGTAGCAGAAGAGCCATGGATGCTGCTCTCCTAAACAGCTCCTAGTAGGAAAAAGGAGTAAGGAATTTGCAGCAAAGATCAGCGATCTGAGAGTTGCAGAAAACTATACTTGAACCTTGATTTCTTTGTGGTCATGGGAGCTTGGACCTCAGTTCCTATTCTTCTGCAGTTGATAGACAGACAGACTCACTCAAGGGACCATGACACATGCTAACTATAACGAGCCAAGCACAGCTTTTTGTCAGCATTTCCTATCAGGCTGAAACTACAGGTAGGGTTATCAGAATTGTGCTCTGAAGACTGGAATGTTCCAGGGTCAGGGTGCTATACACGCCACAGAAGCAATAGTGGAAGACTCACTTTCAATCCAGACTGAACAGAAACTACTTTCAGCTGAATGTCAGCTAGATAAAAGGTAGCACTTACAGTCACTATAGATCTTGAATGGATCTTGACAGAGCTCAGGACATATTTACCCCCAAATAGGACACCTGGATATATTGTTGGAGGCTGAGGGAATTTGAGATAAAGGCAGATGCAAGAAGCTCTTGTCGATCTGCTTTTAACTCCTCTCCTCCCTGAAACAGCCAGACAGGATTTTCTAATGTTTCCATGGAGCAGTCCATAAGACCTCTCTTCACCCAGGTAAGATTTTCTCTATGTTCCAGGAGGAAATCCTTTCTTCCTTGCTAAGCTCCTCCCCCTTCCAGTTTGTTGTTATTATATCATCTTCTTCATCTGGTCCCACTGCTCCACAACCATGCACTTTCCATCTGTCCCAGCACAGAAATAGACAAGTGTATACCACCAAATATCTTCAGGTTTTCACGTCCCTGTAAAAGCTCCTACGTCAGGTAAGACTCATATTCAATAAATGTGTATACTTTTCTCCTGTTAATCTCTTGTCTTTGTCAGCTTGCCTTCCTTCTAGACCCATCCAGGAACCCTAAGAGGATGGAGGACAATCTTTTCCAACCCTAGTAGTCTCAAAGTCCAGCCACCTCCACATTAGAATTACATGTGAGTTTTCAAGGTGAGTGAACATTACAACCACAGTGATGGATGAGTTGAAATTTTGGAATTGCAAAAGCACTCCAGAAGGTGACCAGGGCTAGTCACTCAAAGATATAATTATTAGGAAAGAGTATCCCCTATCTCAAAAGGCCTGGGGTAAGAAAAGTGGGCAGAATACAAGTTCGAAGAGCCAGACAAAGTTGCAGGCCTTTCTTGAAGAAGTTGAACGCCTCATTGGTTGTGGAACCCTGTGTCCCACCTCTTAGAGCCATGGCAGAAGTGCCAACTGACTCAGTGGAACATCAGTTATTTAGTGGCATCTGTAGAAGGTGGGGGGAAGGGGATGACAGCTCTCCTTCCCTTCTCCCTTTCTTCATCCTCCCCCACCCATCTCCACCTCAATAGCTCTTGCTTAATCAAAAACAGAAATGAAGTATCTTGGCATTTTTCTGGTAGCACTGTACAACTGTAGAGCTAGCTGGGGGCGGGGGGAAATGCATATCTAATCCCAAGGACAATGTCTTTAACAAGCACATGCCCCATAACTCACCACAGCTTTATGTAAATATGGCAGCAGCTGATGCTGAAGTGCATTCCGTGTGTGTGTGTGTGTGTGTGTGTGTGTGTGTGTGTTTAGCACTGGAACCAACAGAAAATTGTTGATTTTTTCATTTGGTACAATTGCCATCATTAACCAGACTTACCAAAGTGGACAAGAGACCATATTATATGACCATGTTCTGTCACCAGAGAGTTAAAATAAAAGAAGCCCTGCAGTTGCCACTAACCTCCTCAGCATTAACTGATTCAACTCTCTTGACTAATCAGGATACATTCTGAAGTCAGGGTTGTTTTTCTGTTTAATCCTCCCAAATGGATCATTCAATCAGCCACAAATTTGATTAACTTTTGATTTTTTTCTTTAACTGAATGAACTGAATTTGCATAACAGTAATGTAGTCATGTACGTGCATGTGTAGACTCTTCCTTGCCGTTGCCAGGATAAATCTATGAGATGAAGAGCAGCAAGTTGAGATACTGGCAGACACTGGGCTTTGTTCTTGGGCTATTAAAACTCACATCCAAGTTTAAAATTAAAAAAAGAACAGAAAATTTAAGCTTCTTTTAATGGAAAAGAACCAAATACATGCACGATTTTCTCCCTGGAATAGTATATAGAAAGGGGAATATTCTTTTGGAATAGCTTGGGTGGCCAATATGAATATAATTTTTTGGATGGGACAGTTGATGGACAACTTCCCACCAGGAAAACTCAACATGAGATAAGCAGAACTAGAAATCTTGATTGGTTGGGGGAAGGACAGGCTTTTAAATTTTTATTATATTAAATTTCAGGTGTTTTACTTATGGTAGGTGTTCCAAAGCCGGGCCCAGGAAGTATCCACATTTTTAACAAGCTCCTAAGGTGCTTCTGATGTATACCTAAAAGAGAGACTCTCATGCATAAACATCTATACAATGCCCACATGTCCACCCAAATATATTGCTTGAACATACACACATCTCTCTCTCTCTATATATATATATGTATATGTATATATATATATGTATATATATATATGTCTATGCATGCATTAGAAAACAATCTAAAAGTAATTATGCACAATTTTCCTAAATTCAGTTGCTTACTGATTTTTGAATATGTGGGATTTGGGGATATTTGGATTTCTTTCTCTTATGTCAGATGTTGGCGTTTTAGGAATGCACTGTAACCAGGTGATTACTTTCTAATGGGTTGAAGCTGAGATTTGAAGCGGAGTTGCCAGTGACTGGGTGCCGGCGTACAAGGCTCTTTCCTTTCTCACTACACCTGCCATTCCCAGGTTTTTCTCAGGGGCTTCCTTGGGAGTAGGCAGTTTCTAGTCCATCTAAAGCATTCATCTCTTTCTTCCTTGACACCATGGCCAAATCCTCGTCTGGGTTAGGTCTGGGATGAAGCTCAGGGCGCCGGGCTACCTTTGTATTCGTCTAAGCTCTTCTCTTGGCGAGTGCCCTATCTTTGTCAAAAAGACTCAAACTTCAAGTAGCAACATAAGGGAGGCGGGTAGATCTTAGCCAGATTTATTCCCTCCCACCCCCCCACGGTAATTTCTAATGTTTATATGTACGAGGAGACATCAAAGCACTGCTTGGAATTCCTTGCCTCCTAGGAGTTCATGAATCTCTCCTTTCACTTACACTGCAGGGATATTAAACACATTATTCTGTTTTGATTGAACGCCAGTAAAATTAAATTCCATCTTCCCATCTGCGGCACCACGCAGGGACCAGGCCTGGTCACAGAAGGCGAGAGTGACAGAGAACGGAGGAGCGACCCCTTCAGGCTGCTCGGAAACATGCGCCTTCCTGCTGGGCAGGGCTGGATTTTCCCCGTTCCTTGGCGCAGATCTCCACATCTGCGCTCTTTCCCTCCCAGACACCTTGACAGGTGTAGTCATCTTTAAAACACTGCTTGGAAGGCAACATATGGGCTGTGTGAATGGATGGCATGTGTGTGTGTGTGTGTGTTTGTGTGTGGTGTGTGTTTTGTGTGTGATGTGTGTGTGTGTGTGTGTGTTGGGAGTGAAATGCTGGTTTTGCTCTTTCAGCCATATTACTATTTTTTCGTAAGTACACTTTGATTTGTCTGGCTTTCCTGGGTGTTTGTCTTTCTCTGCCTCATGAACATGCTTGGCACAGCATTCTGATTTTTTTTTTTTCATTTTTACCTCCCCCAGCTGTTTCACACCATTTCTCCTCCCTTCCCCAGATCTTGCGCCCACCCACCCACCCACAGGGAGAGGAAAGTTAAATGATGTTAATCTGCCAAAATATTTCTGATCATTAGGAAGCCATCAAAATTAACATAACCATCACAGGAAATTAATTGCCAGAGAGAGAGAGAGAGAGAGAGAGAGAGAGAGAGAGAGAGAAAAGGTTAGGAGAAGATATAGCAAGGGTAGGGGGAGAAGAGGCAGGAAGAAAGGCACTTTGTTTCTTCTTTGTGGGTTTTCAAGAAGGGGATACAGCTGGAAAGACATCGCATGCAACACAGATTTGCTCCTCCCCTCCCCACATAATGACCAGAAGAGCCCCAGAATAACAACAGAAACCACTGGTGAAGACTAGCCAGGGATTCTCTTGATTTCTTCCTTCTTCTTCTGCTCCCTCCTCACTCCCTCCTCCTCTTCTAGAAGTGGGGGGGGATTCTTTTGGTTATTTTTTAATTCCAGTTCAAACTAGGGGTTGAAGGGAAAGAAGCCCCCACAGGCCTCCTGCAGAAGTTACCATTAATAATTAATACCCAATAATAATCAAATCCATGGGAGACTCGTTAAGAGTAAAGTCCTGACAGCCCCATGGATGGATTCTGTAGCTTTACTTCTCTATCAGTTTTCCGGACTGGCTCAATCGGGATTTGAGCTCCATAAGCAGTGACAAAAAAAACAGGATAAATAGCAGGTTTGTTCATGGAAGAGGCTTAATCATCCCCGTAGGGTTTTTTTCATTTTAGGTTATGGCTTAGTGGGGAATTTCTCTTTAATTGGGATTGTAATATAATGATAGAACCTGTCGACATTTACAAGAGAGATGGGAGGGTGGTTCTTGCTAACTTGTTTATTGTTATGATTGTAAGATGGGCTCCTTCTGGATGTGCTATGTAAAGGTATGAGATCCAGGTTGATCAGAGACAAAGAGCAACAATGAGAGAAGGAAGTGAGGAGGAAGGTGCTCAGGATCGATCATCTTTGAGAGTGGTCTGAGCCAGCAAGTGTTTGGAGGACAGATTTCCTAGTATTGAGTGAAAGGCTGGCATTTGCTTAATGCAAACTGCTTGTCTGTATAATGACAAGTAATTTAGAACAAGAATTTCTCATTTAATCCTCCCAAGGAGGATGGTCGGGTCAAGTTTCCACCCATTTTCTTTTTCTAAATGAGGAACCTAAGAACTAAAGACCTATGTAGTTTCCTTTAAAGTCCCAGTTTTCAAGAGGATAGGGTCGGGCTTCTGTCCCAGGGAGGTTATCTGGGAGTGAGAGCAGACATCTTCCTTTGTAGAAATGGGAGAAATCATTGCTCTCCATGGTCAGGAGAACAGGTTGGAAGAAGCTCCTTTGTGGGGCTTGGATTTCCAGCCAACTAACACTATATTCTTTAAAATATGTGAAGATTACCTGGGCACTGGTGGCTCACGCCTGTAATCCTAGCTACTCAGGAGGCTGAGATCTGAGGATCGTGGCTTGAAGCTAGCTGAGGCAGAAAAGTCCCCATGAGACTTTTATCTCCAATTAACCATCCAGAAAAATCCAGAAGTGGCACTGTGGTTCAAGGGTTAGAGTGCTAGCCTTGAGTACAAAGAGGCTCAGTGCCCAGGCCCTGAGTTCAAGCCCAGGAACAGCAGAAACTAAAATAAAAATATGTGAAGATACTAAGGTCTCTTTGTCCACTGGTATCTCAGAGAAAGCAGGTAGGGTCACAGCTTAACATCACATTCCACTCAGATGTCCATCCCAAGAGAATTTAATCAGGAATGGTTTGCTGAGGCAGAAGCAAGTCTAAGAAAACCATGTGCAGATTTAAACAGCCCAGAAACAAGCAACACCAGATTTTTACCATTCACACCCAACTCCAGGACAAGAATGCACGCTTCAACTCTAAAAGCCAGTGCTTCTTTCACTTATAAGTTCATTTTGCTCAAAGAAGGTGGTGTGGGCATGCAAAGGCTCTCTTCAGGTCCTTGCTTTCAATAGCTCGTGCCTGGCTGGGCACCAGTGGCTCACGCTTGTAATCCTAGCTACTGAGGAGGCTGAGATCTAAGGATCACGGTTCAAAGCCAGCCAGGGCAGAAAAGTCAGTGAGACTCTTATCTCCAATTAACCACTAGAAAACCGGAAGTGGTGCTACAGTTCAAGCGGTAGAGCACTGGCCTTGGGCTGAAGAGCTCAGGGATAGCACCCAAGTCCAGAGTTCAGGCCCCATGAATGACAAAGAAAAAAAAAAAAAGCTCATGCCTATAACCCCAGCTACATAGCATAAATAGAATGAACACAGTCCAAGGCTAGCCTGGGCAGAAATGCGAGAACCTACCTGAAAAATAACCTGTGCAAAAATTAGGTCTGGAGGTGTGGCTCAAGTGATAGAGCATTTGCCTAAGCAGGTACAAGGCACTGGGTTCAAATCCCAGTACTGACAAAAAGAAACAAGACAAGAAAACATTAGCACAATCAAAGAATATAAAAAATAATACAAAAAAATCAATAAACAGAAGGTCAAGATTTATAAATATGAATGCATTTCTCCATGTCTCTTATTTTTAAAGAAATTTAAGGCTGTAGCATAAATAAAGGCACCTTTCCCTCATCAATTTCAAGCTCCTTTCCTCTGATCTGGAGTCTGGAGTTGATGGTGCATCATTAACATGCCTTCTGTACTTTTCCTATCTGTCATTGCTTCTTGTAATTGTAAGTGTACAGCTAGATATTACATCAGTATATATATATATGCCTGGGTATGTATGTAATCAACTTTTCCTTTAACATATTTTAGGTTAATTCATGTCACTACAGATGTGTCACATTTGTTTTTTTACGTGGAGGGCATTCTATTTTATAATAAAACACAGTTTGTTCTTTCCTCGATGGTACTTTCATGCATTCATTGAAGTTGTTCCCAAGTTTGCTCTGCCTTGAATACCGCTGTGGTAAGCATTTGCATGCACAGCTACATAAGTGCAAAATGCAAGAACTTTCTAGGAATGGAGCCACTGGGTTATGATGTTCCCGTTCTTGATTTTATTGATAATGCCAAACTGCTTTCCAAACTGCCAATTTTTATACTCATTGGCACGGAATGATAATTTACCTCTCTCACAAAATGGCTTTAATTTGTACCTTCTGCTTCTAATTATATTTCCTCTAATATAAATGAGGATGAACTTCTTTTTCATTTGTTTACTGGCCATTCACATTCTTGCTTTTATGACTTTCCTGTTCAAATATATTCTGTTTTTTCTCTTGAATTGTCTTTTATAAAACATTCTAGAGATGGGCTTTTGATATTCTGGGCACTATTCTTCATATATTACAAATTCTTTTAATCTTTTTATATTTTGAGACATGTACAAGATTTTAATATGTTCAAACTTGCCAGGATTTTCCTTTACACTTTGCTATGTGTGTTTTATTTGGAAATGCTTCCTCTGCTGCAAACTTATGAACAATAATTTCCTACATGTTCTTAAGAAAATGAATTTTGATTTTCAAATTTTTGTGTTTATTTATGTATTTGTGTATTTATTGCTCAGATTGCTTGCTTGCTCAACTGGTGCTCTGCCACTTGAACCATGCCTCCAGTCTGACTTTTTGCTGGTTCTTTTGAAGATGGAGTCTTGGGGGAATTTCTGCTCAGGCTGGCTTCAAACTTCAATCCTCCAGAAGTCAGCCTTTTGAGTAGTTATAGCCAACCCTGCCCAGCTATGACTTTTCAATTCTGTTACTACTTTTCAATATTCCTGGAACTGATTTTATTTTAACTGGTGCAGGATTTTTCCCCATACACAATCACTCTATGCTTATGCCACTGGTTTAAAATGCCGTCTCTATCTGTGTTTTAATACACATAAACAGGATTCTATTTCTAAGGCATACTATATTATTTCTATATCCTTATAGAAATACCTCCCTTATGTTTGTTTGTTTTGGAGGTACTAGGTTTGAACTCAGAGCCTTGTGTTTGCTAGGTAGGCACTCTACCATTGGAGCCAATCCCCCAGAGTTGGTTTACTTTTGTTATTTCTCCATAGTATCTCACATCTATTCCCTAACACTTGAACCACATCTCTGCTTTTTTTTAAAAAGTAGCTAAGACTCTCACAGACTTTCCTGCTCAGACTAGCTTTAAGTTTTGATCCCCAGAACTCAGCCTCCTAAGTAGCTCAGATTATAGGCATGAGCCATTGGCACCCATTTTATGCTTATGTGTTTGTCTTTAATTCTACGATTCATTAGAATGTTTTATATATGAATCTTTTGCAACTAGGGACGGTTTACTTTTTTCTAACAAAATGCCTCTATTTCTTTTTCTTTCTTCTGTATTTCTGTGCATTACTCCCACCTTCTATCTCGTTAAATTATGATATATCTATAGTGATTTTAAGTTATTTACTTGCATAGGTTTTTTTTTCAGTTTCTACACTATATATATATATATATATATATATATATATATAAATAACTTATTAAAGATCACTGGTATCGTACCAGCTCCAATGAAGTAAAGAAATCTTATTTCCTTTCATGTCTCTTTATCTTCTCCTAATGATAATTTTCTGAAATATTTTCTTTAAACTGAAACTCCCTCAGGGGGAATGAGATTATGCTCTACTTACCTTTTTAATTTCCAGCTGAGGCACTATAGCACAGTATTGGTTTTAGGTTCTAAATTGTTTGAGTTGTAAAGACCCTTGGATCCTTAAACACATGGTACTTGTATTCTTGAACATGCTCTCTATTTTTTAATGCCTCCATTTCCTCATCTATGAAATAGAGACAATCATATCCCCAATAAACTGTGAAAGTCCAAGTAGGAAAGAATGGAAAGGGCTTTGCACAGTGCCTTTCCTGTTACAAATTCACAGGAAGCATGAGCTACTAATGCCCAGTACAGAACTCAGCATAGTATGTGCTTTCATGATTGAATGAATATAGGTTCCTCATTTCTGAGAGTAGACTTGTCTTGGTCCCAGCCTGAACTTCTGTTCTCTTGAGAGCTATGCCATTTAGTTTTCACCTGCCAGATTCAGCCTCATGCTGGTCTCCTGATAGCAATTTGTTCTTAAGGAAGTTTTCAGGCACAATTGGTTAGATGCTTAGCTCTGATCTTGTGCCCCATTTATGCAGATTAAAAGGGACCATCAGCATTTTCTTTCTTGTGCTCAAATCTAGCTATCCTTACCTCCCCAATTGTGTTTCTGTCTTGGTTCCACATAATCTGGATTTACCTTGCTGTGTTTGATAGATTTTAAACTCTACTGAGCTCTGTGCAGGATTTTGGAATGGGCATTAAGGTCCCTGGGCTCTCTTGTAATTAATGTTCATAATTAAAGTAAATACACTTCAGAGAATTGCAGTATAATACACCACACGAGGAACCTAATTGGGACCAAAGTACTTTAGTCCCAATTCGGAGACCTTTAGGATCTGGGAATTAAAGGCATATAAAGGGTTCTGCGATGGCTAATGAGACAAATGAGGATTTGATAATTAATGGATCTAATGTCATTCTGGATAACATTATACTAGTCCACCTCTGAAAGCAAATTTCTTCATGTGCGAAGATCACTCACTCCCTTTCAGTTCATAGATTTCTCACCCGGGGAATGTCTAGGGAGGGCATTGCTGTAGTTTGCATTTTCTTATACCTGCGGTCTCCAAGATAAATAGTTATCAGCCAGGTACCATAGAGTGGTAAAGTGTTGAAGCAATTAGACAGATAATTCCACATTGAGGAGGAAGGAAACGTTCATGTTTTGGCTGGGGTTATTTTGCATGGCTTTATTTCTGTGCATCGGTCAGTAAGGCAATCATGCAGAAGGTATTAGGCGCGTAATAGGAATTCATTAAATATTTGCTGGATGAGTGAGTCTTTTCTTCAAAATACTAATTATTGTTAATAGTTTTAATAGTTCTGGTTTGCACTTAAGTTTCATATGAGCTCCTTCCTGTCTGTTGGTTTGTCGAGTTAATGAACAGGAATAAGAAGGCCAAATTCCATTCTTCAAATGAACATTTGTTTACACAGCTGTGGTGGAGAACTTGGCTTTTACTGGATTGTTTCACAATAAGCATGCACACACACACACACACACACACACACACACACACAATGATTTTCTAGACAATCCTGTATCTTTGCTCCTTTTTCTTTTTAAACCTGATACAAAAAAATGCCATAGATTTTGGTGGGAGGAAAACAAATGAAGTCACTAATTTGCCTCTCCTTGAATGATCAATTTGACCAATTGACTTGTTTGTGTTATTTATTTCCAAGTTCTTCAGACTTAGAGGGACAGCATTGGTTTCCATGTTCTATGTTTTCTGTGTTCCCTGACATCAGTGACTAGAAAGTATATTTTATGGCAACACTTGCAATACTGGACCAATAATTTCTATACCGTGAAAACTAGATATATACAAACCAAGAAATAAAACAAGAAGAGAAAATGACAACGGTAATAAATAGAAACCAGGAGGGTTTGGAATCTGAGTTTATATTTCCCTTTATTCTTTTCCTCATAGAAAAAAAATAATGAAAGCCAAAGCTTCTGATTTACTTTGTGATATTTTTGCACAGTTCTTTCTTCCTTTGTTTCTATTTATTTCTTTCTTCTTTCCTTCCTTCTTTCTCTCCCTTCCTTCCCTACTTCCTTCCTTCTTTCTCTCCCTTCCTTCTTTAGTTCCTTCTTTCTCTCTCCTTCCTCCCTCCCTCCCTCCCTCCCTCCCCCCTTCCTTCCTTCCTTCCTTTCTTCCTTCCTTCCTTCCTTCCTTCCTTCCTTCCTTCCTTCCTTCCTTCCTTCCTTCCTTCCTTCCTTCCTCCCTTCCTTCCTTCTTTCTTCTCAGTACTGAAAAACTGAAACTAGGATCTTGCACATGCTAGCCAA
This sequence comes from Dipodomys ordii, assembly GCF_000151885.1. Classification (NCBI taxonomy): domain Eukaryota; kingdom Metazoa; phylum Chordata; class Mammalia; order Rodentia; family Heteromyidae; genus Dipodomys; species Dipodomys ordii. The sequence continues at coordinate 13,545,310 of NW_012267251.1, forward strand.
GCACTCTACCACTTGAGCCACACTCCCCAACCCTTCGTTTTTTTAATTAAGTTCGATAACATTGTCCAGCCTGGTCTCAAATTTATAGTCCTCCTGCTTGTGAATCCTGAATAATTGGGATTACAGGCATGTGCTCACTCATAGATTGTTGGAAAGGATTCTGTACCAGGCATATCCCCTAGGATCATGTCTAGATTAGTCTAGCAACACACTAATGAAAGAGAATTTCACAAAATTGACAAACTATGTTTCAGGACAGTAGAGATCAATTTCTTCTGTCATTTTTTCCCCCAGTGACATCTGCCGGAGGACTCCATAGGCTTTCAGGGCCCAGGTCTATTTTTCTGTACTCATATGTCTTTCCTCTTGGGGCTTAGAAATCAAGTATTATATTCAGAATAACACTCTATTGAAAACCATTCACCTCTATGCACAGCTTAAATCTCCACATCACCCAATATTTGCAAAGTCTTCTAAAGTAAAAGAAAGATCTTATACACACATACAATGTAAAAAGGAGTAGCCATTTAAAATGTTTCTTACTGTGTAGCAACATACTAATCATAAACCCTTTTGAATCTTAATTCTCTAAAATGTAGAAAATAACATCTGCCCTGTGTGACTGCTTTGAGAGACCTGGGCTCATTGTGTGATGCTCCTTCACAGTTCTCTGGTAGAGAAGAGCCGGATGAGTCAACCCTTTGCAAAGCTATCTTCATATCATTCCATTTGGCTCCTTTTCACTCCAGAGGACAGACAGAAACACACAACGAAAGCTTTCCTCATTTCATCCACCACAATCACCCTTCTCAATTTATTCTTATTCAATACTAGGTGAAACAACCACAAGTTCTTAGTCCTCAGTGACAGTTCAAAGATAAGTTGTTCTAGGCCAATCAAGCCGGGGAGGGAAAGAAGGAGAAGGAAGGAAGGAAGGAAGGAAGGAAGGAA
>NW_012267251.1:13552375-13560695 GCF_000151885.1 Dipodomys ordii
AACAGTGTAGTGTTCCCTTTTGGCCATACCCTTACCAGCATCTGTTATGATTAGATTTCTTGATAATGGCTATTCTAACTGGGGTGAGGTGGAATCTCCATGCTCTTTTGATTTCCATTTCTTTTATAGCCAGAGATGTTGAACATTTCTTCATGTGTCTATTTGCCATTCTTATTTCTTCTTTTTTTCTTTTAATACGGTTTTTATTGTAACAATACTGTACAGAAGGGTTACAGTTACATGAGCAAGGTAATGAGTACATTTTCGATTAAGCATTGTTGCCTCCTCCTTTGTTTTCCCCCTACCATCCATTCTCCCCCCACCTCCACAACTACACTCACCCCTCTCCCCTCCCCTACACCACCTAAATTGTTTGGTTTTCAACATAGTGTCTTGTACATCTCATTGTTACAATGAGTCAACCTGTATCCCTATTTAAGCATTTTGTTTTTTCTCTTTTCCCCTCCCCAAATTAGAGAAGTGTATATACAAGATTCAGGGCACCGACATCAAATACAGTGAAAAGGGGGGTTATACCGTGAGGGAGGAACATACAAAGAAACAAAAAAAAATCACATGGTACATTATAAATACGTTAGAAACAGTAGCAAGAAAGAAAAAACCACTTGTGTCCCTATCTTGGGGTTCATTTCGCTTAACATCATAAAAGAAGTTTCTCTTTAAGTCTCTAGCCCACTTGTTAATGGGGTGGCTGTTTCTTTGAGGATTTGTTTTGGGGGAATTTAGGTTTTTGAGCTCTACGTGTATTTTAGGTCGGAGGCCCTTGTCTGTTGTATAGTTGGTGAAGATTTTCTCCCAATCTGTGGGCTTTCTATTTATCTTTCTAGCTATGTCCTTTGCCATGCAGAAGCTCTGAAGTCTTATGCAATCCCATTTATCCAATCTTTCTATGATTTGTTGTGTTTCTAGGTCTTTATTAAGAAAGTTTCAATCGTGCCAAGGAGCCATAGTGCTTCTCCTATTCCTTTCTGTAGTATTCTCAGGGTGCCTGATCTTAGGTTGAGGTCTTTGATCCACTTGAAGTTGATTCTGGTACAGGGTGATATATAAGGATCTAACTTCAATTTTCTACCTATATATAGCCAATCCTGCCAGCACCATTTGTTGTAGAGGCTGTCTTTCTTCTATCCTGAGTTTTTGGCTACCTTATCAAAGATTAGGAGGCCATAGGCCTGTGGATTCATTTCTAGGTCTTCAATTACATTCCATTGGTCTTCAGGCCTATTATTGTGCCAGTACCAAGCTGTTTTTATTATTATGGCTTTGTAATAGAGCTTGAAGTTTAGTATTGATCTTCCTCCTGCACTGTTCTTCCTGCTAATGACTGCTTTTGCTATTCGAGGTCTTCTATTATTGTTTCTTCTATTTCATTAAAGAATGATATTGGGATATTGGTGGGTATTACATTGAATTTGTAGATAGCTTTTGGCAGTTTGCCATTTTCCTGATGATAATCCTCCCAATCCAGGAGCATGGGAGGTTTGTCCAGTTCCTTAGATCTGCTTTAATTTCCTTTTTCTGGTTTTTAAATTTTTCATTATAGAGGTCCTTCACATCTTTGGTTAAGTGAATTCCTAAGTACTTTTTTTGAGGATATTACAAAAGGAGTTTTACTGATTTCATCCTCACTCTTCTCGTTCTTGGAATACAGAAAAACTATTGATTTGGGGGGATTAATTTTATACCCTGCTACTTTGCCAACACTTTGGGTCAGTTTGAGTAATTTGGAAATGGAGTCTATGGGGTTCTTTATATTTCTATGAATCCACATAACCCTCATCCAGACAGAGACTCATCAAGGAAAGACAACTATAAACCCATTTCTTTCATGAACATTGATGCAAAACTTTTCAATACAATTCTGGTCAACTGACTTCAACAACTAAAAAAAAATATACACTATGATCAAACAGGATTCATTCCAGGGATGCAAAACTGGTTCAATATATGCAAGTCAATTAATGTAATTCAACACATCAACAGGAGCAAGGCCAAGAACCAATAAATCATCTCAATAAATGCAGAAAACCCTTTATGATGAACCTAGGAACCCATGGAACATTCCTCAATATAATAAAGGCTGTATATGACAAACCTACAGCAAGTGTTATACTTATGGCGAAAAGTTAAAGCCATTTCCTCTAAAATCAGGAACCAGACAATGATGTCCACTTTTCCCACTTTTTTTCAATATAGTATTGAAATTCCTAGCTAGAACAATAAGCCAAGAGGAAAACATAAAGAGGATCCAAATAGGGAAAGAAGAAGTAAAACTCTCCTCTGATAACATTATTCTAGATGTATACTAATTATTGCAAATAAGGGAAACCATGGGACCTCACAAGCTATGCACATACAACTTTATAAGACAATGCTAAGTGAAATAAATCCCAAGAGATGGACACAAGAGGTTTTTCTTTGTTGCTGTTGTTTTAATGTATATGTGAATTTTTTTGTTTCTTTTGCATGTTCTTCCCCCTATGGTATATCCCATGTTGGCACTGTATTTGCTTTTAGTCCCCTGCAACTTGTATATACATTTTTCTAATTTGGGAAAGGGAAGGGGAATAACAAAATGCTGAAACAAGGACACAGGATGACCCATTGCAACAATGAGATTCACAGACACTATGTTGGAAATGAACTTTACAACTTTGGAGGGGGATGGTAAAGGGGAAGTAGGGGAGAAAAAGGATAGTAAGAGAAAACAAAGAAGGGGGTAACAATGCTCAACAAGAAATGTACTCATTAACTTATGTAAATGTAACCTCTCTGTACAGCATCTTTACAATAAAATAAAATTAAAATAACAGAAGTAAAATTTCCCTCTTTGCAGATGGCATAATCCTGTATTTATTTATTTATTTATTTTTGGGTCTGGTCGTGGGGCCTGAACTCTGGGCCTGGGCGCTGTCCCTCAGCACTTCAGCTCAAGGCTAGTGCTCTACTACTTGAGCCACAGCGCCACTTCTGGCTTTTTCTTTTTGCTTATGTGCTGCTGAGGAATCAAACCCAGGACCTCAGGCATGCAAGGCAAGCGCTCTACCACTGAGCCCCCTTCCCAGCTCCATAATCCTGTATTTAATGTACATTTTGTCTTATATGTAAATTTATCTGTTTGGGGGGGGAGGGAGGTAGAGGGGAACACAGAAGTTGTGGGACAAAGAGAGAACAAATGCAGCAGTGATATTCACTAGACCCTAAATTGAAAATGAACTATGCAACTTGTGGAGGAAGAGGGTTGGAATGGAAAAAACTGGGAGAAAAAGAGAGAAGAGGTAACTGTTAAAAAACAAATGTACACGTTACCTGACCTACGTAATTGTAACCCAACTGTACATCACCTTTACACTAAAAATGAATAAATAATGTTTAAAAATATGCCTTAAAGCCGGATGCCGGTGACTCATGCCTGTAATCCTAGCTACTGAGGATCATGGGTCAAAGCCAGCCCAGGCAGGAAAATCCATTAGACTCTTATCTCCGATTAACCACCAGAAAACCGGAAGTGATATTGTGGTGCAAGTGATAGAGTGTTCACCTTGAGCTGAAGAGCTCAAGATCAGCGCCCAGGCCCAGAGTTTAAGCCCCATGACAGACAAAAAATAAAAAAATAAAAATAAATAAAAATGCCTTATGGTCTAAGCGCATTAAATTCTAACTGAATTAATCCTCTAATAAAGAATATGATCTCCCTTTTACAGATGAGAGAACCTCATCTCAGAAGATTTAAGTGACTTATGTGTGTGGTTCACACACCCAATGAAGTAGGGTAGAAACTAGATTTAAGCCCAGGGCAGAATAATTTTAATTCCAAAGCATTCCAATCACTTCAGCACATTCTCCCCCTAACCCGCACCCCCCCCCGCCACAAATTCATAGTGACCCATAATGCATACATCTTTTGCCTTTTAGAATTATATCTTCATGCCATAAGAATGATTGGTTGTGAGTTCCCTAACTTGTCAAAATGCTTCCTTGGCTCCTTTCCTTCAAACTACCAAAGAAATTAAAAACAAAGCCACAAGAAGCTAAAATGTGGAGTTCTCGGATGAATGGGACTAAATCTGGGCTAGCCAAAGAGTGTAATTCGTGACTCCCAGTATGGTACTTAGAAGCTTTCTTGAACCACCCAACAAGAGCTAATGCCTGAGTACTTACTTCTCTTGACTACTTTTAGTTACCACTTGGATCCTTATCAAGCCTGAATGACTGACCCCAGGTCATTCATTTGCGTCTCCTCACAGATTCAAGGCCCTTCTTGTCTCATCTAGAAACATTAAAGAAAGCTGCCGGTTGCTGGGACATCAAATTGATTTCATGCCAGGATCTCACTCAACCACGGGTGACAAACATTGATGTGTCAAAGCCTTACAAGAAAAATAAACATGTCGGAATGCAAAGAGTCCTTTGTTTTTGATGCCATGTTGAATTATGCACCTTCTCTCAGATCTGACACTGGCTGTGACTGCTTGCTGGCAGCAGAGTGGAGGCATGTAGGGTCTCAAATTGGAATGGCAGAGAAAGTCAAAGGACAGTGCATTCAAAGGTGACCACCAATTTAATGCTGAGGGAGAACCCCTCCCTCCCCCAATATCTTCCTTTATTTTTGACTGCACTTCATAATTCTCGGGCTCCTGCATCTGAATGCTTGAAGTCACTTATTTGTCTGTCTTCCCCAGAAAACAAGCCTGCTGCTTAGGAATAGCTGAAAATCACCCATAATATTGTTCTCTTCAGTCATGTTTGTTCAAGGTGACATTCATCTCAGTACAAGCATTTTTAGCAGGCATCCCAGCTGTTTGGGCTTGGCTAAAAGAAGAGATTGTCCAGAGTTAAGGCTTTTGTCTGTGACTATTTCCTCTCTTTCTCTCCAATCCTCAGGATGCAAAAATCACTTCTCTGATGAGTTTGCTAGCTTCTAGTTTCCTTGAAATCCTTTCATCCAGCTGTGTTTACTCTTTTTTTTGTATTCTGTCTGAAGAAGATGGAGAATTTGCATAATTAAGAATGACCCCAGCAATCTCTCGTAATGCTTCCACTAAAACCTCTGACTATGCTTGTTAACTAATTACATCTATCATTGTGTCAGACAGGTAAAAGACTCCTTCAGTCTGTTGAGACAACATTATTCACCTGGGATTCTCAAAGGTTTCAATTCTGGCCATTAGCTGAAATTGCTAGGGTCATTCATTATAGCAAATACTGCATCCTTTCCAGATAGAGCAAAGTAAATGCAGAATCAGGAATAGATTAAGTAGCCACATATCAGGAGCCTAATTCAGAGCTTCAGCATCTTCTGTTCCTAAAGCATAAGGTTGAAAAAGGAACAGAAAGACTGGGTGATTCACTCTCTTAAAGCTTTAAATATTCAAATTTCTGTTTTGGTGTATGGGAAGGGACTATTTCTTCCCCCGTTTTATCTGTGAATATCTGGTTTGACCAATGAAAAAACACAGATTTGCAACTAATTGTAATTTGTTATTCAATTCCAAAGAAGGCTGTCATATTAAGTCCCTATTTTTAGTTTCCCCCACTAAGCATGAGAGACATAAATAGGACCTTATTTCATTATTGGGGTAGGGATGTGTAGGGTAGAGGTAGTCTTTGAGTTAAAATTGTTCAATCTACACTGGAAATAAGACAAAGAGAGGCAGAATAAAGGTTAAACTTAGACAGAAACCATGAGTAAGAGAATGATGAACACTTCATTGAAATGTACACATGATTGTTACCGGATGGGGTAGATGCAGAAAGGGCAAGGCAGGGCAATTAATTCTTCCTATAGATGCCATTCATTTTCTGAATGGCATATGGCTGCATTTTGTCCTCCTCCAGAGAATTCAGCATTCTTGTCACAAGTCAATGAATATATGTTTATATTGATCAGAGTCCATTATGTACAAAGCTAGTGTGGACTTGGTAAAAGGCTATCCATTGATGTGTTAAAACATAGGTAGTTTACATTTGATTTAAAGGACAAGTTATACAAAAATAAAGATAATTAGCAATTAAATCATTTTGTTCATGAATGGTATGATATGACAATTTCTTGGGAAAAATTCACAATAGAGTCATAGTGTCCAATTGGTCCTTTTTAGACACATTTGCATGAGGAACACATGTGGGCCCTGTAATCATTCCATGTGTGCTGGTCTTGAAAAAGACCAAACTGAGAGATGGTAGACTGAATCATTAGTGAACCCCAAGTATTGGTCAGTGAAAATGACTATATAAGTGACTAAATGACTATATAAATGACTATTTTTTCCTTTAGCTTTTGGAAATCTAAGCTAAGATCTATTTTTTTCTATTTTTCAAAGAAGTTTTCAGTCAGAAGGAGAAAGGAAAATAGAAATTTAGAGTCAATAAAATGCTCCCCTACAAGCATTCATTTAACAAATATCTATTGAATTCCTATTATGAGTCCGTCAGTTGGATATCACACTAAGGATATATGAGTCAACAAATGAACAACAATCCCTACCTTTTCTGAGCTTGCTCTTTATAATTTGGAGAGGCACACCAAATCTTTGATATAATAAATTAAAGAAAACTACCCAATATATTAGAAGATGATAGATCCTAAGAAAGCACATAAATGGAGAATGGGGCTCAGGTGTTCCAAAAGGTACAAATAATGCAGGGACCGAAGGGACAAAAATACAGTTAGAACCAAGGGCATCATTGAGATGGTGGTATTTGATCAGTGACTTGAATCTGATGGAGAGGAAGAGTCATGCGACTCTGTGAAGGAACGGTCCTGGCAGAGGAACCAACCAGTGATGAAAGCCCTCTGATCAAAATGTGCCTGACCTACTCAACCACCACCAAGCAGGCTTGTTTTGAAGGCTGGGATGAAGGAGGATGGACAAGGTTTTTGGTAAGACATGTAGTTAACAGGCAGATCTCATGGAGCCTTTCAAGCCATTGTAAGAACTTTGGCTTTTACTGAAGTATTACGGGCAGGCATTGATAAGTTATGCTCATAGAAGTAAATGCATTGATGTTCCTTCCTTCCTTCCTTCCTTCCTTCCTTCCTTCCTTCCTTCCTTCCTTCCTTCCTTCCTTCCCTCCCTCCCTCCCTTCCTTCCTCCCTCCCTCCTTCCTTCCTTCTCTCTCTCTCTCTTTCTTCTTTCTCTCTCTTTCTTTCTTTCTTTTGGTGCCACACAGCTGGATTTTGCATATCAGTAGTTGTCTACCTCACCAAAAAGAGACACAAATACATGTTATGTACCATCTTTGTAAAAAAAAAAATACTCCATACCTACAGTCTTGCTGAAGAGATCAGACAGAGTGGAACTACATCAGGCTGTACGTGCAGGAAAAGCAAAGAGCAAAAACCCCAAAATGTTGAGCTGGCATCATGAACATGCTATCCATAAAAACCAGGCTGTTGGAAAAGTTGAAGGAAGATGCCCTTAGGTTTTTCACTGGGGATGGTGCATGTTGCATATTGCACGGCAAACAATGTTTGATTTGTGAAGGAGAGCGAGCAATGGCCTGTTTGTAAGCTGGTGACAGTGATCAAGTAGAGAAGGAAAGGTAATGATGCAGGTGCCATGAAGAAATTTGCAGGAGCCTTGGAATTTCATATGCAAAGCGGAGAATTAGGAGGTGGTGTTGGTTTAGCGAGGAGGCTGACAGAGAGAGACAAAGGAGACACACAAGCATGCATCTGTGCTATGCTGTTCAAAATGCCTCTCTTTCCTCAGTGAGGTAGAAGTGATCCTCAGTTGAGGATGGAGAAGAAATGTGGAGTAGAAGAAGTGAAATTAATTTGGGGGAAAGTAAAAGGGATTTTTAGACTAGGGATATAGTGTATGATTTTTCAAAAAAAAATTAAAGCTCTGTAAGCTTGGATAGCTGTTGGTAACTTATATCTTACTAGTGAAAAAATTTTTTTAAAAACAAAACTATTTTAGTCTAAATCCTGCCAATATTTCTCCAGAACTCGGTCATCATTGAATGCCACCTCTGGTTTGCTCCGTATTTGCATGAAAGAAATCATCATTGCTATAAAGCCATTGTATTTAATGTGTGTGTGTGTGTGATTTGGTTGGTCAAGGGGCTTGAACTCAAGGCTTGGTCTCTGTCACTGAGCTGTTTTGCTCAAGGCTAGTGCTCTACCACTTTGAGCCACAGCTCCCCCTTCTGGTCTTCTGGTGGTTTAGATAAGAGTCTCACAGCTCTTGCTGGCTTTGAACTGCGATTCTCAAATCTCAAGCTTCCTGAGTAGCTGGGATTACAGGTATGAGACATTGGCACCCAGCTAATGTGATATATATATATATATATA
>NW_012267251.1:13560745-13568313 GCF_000151885.1 Dipodomys ordii
GGGAGGGAAGAGAGGGAAGCAAAAGTGGGGGAGGGGAAGGGGAGGAGCAAGTAGGGAAGGAAAGGGCAAGAAGAAGGCTTTTCTAAATTTGGCACTAGGAAGCATACCTTCAGTTGTCCAGGACTTTGGAAAAGTGGACAGGAAGCCTGAATCACAGAAATCATTGGGGAGTAAAAGAGTCAGGCAGAAAACATTTTACTTCGGAATCTTTGTTCCAGACAAGCAGATGTATATTGGACGGTCAACAAACTCCTTGGGTGTTGGATATTGGAACTGAAAGAATAGTCTAATCCAATGCCGTCTGGGAGCATGATTAATGATGACAGAACTGTGCGAGTCTGTGCTGTTCCGTGTGGTAACTAGTAGTCACTTAGGACTACGCAGCCTTTGGCATGTGGCCTGTGTGATAGAAAAACTACATTCTTAACTGTATTTAATGTAGGCTAGTTTGAATGTGCATAGCCACATGCAGCCAATGGCTGCAGCCCTGGACAGCACAAGCCTGTTCTGGTTATCAGAGGTATGGATTATTGTGATACTGGAAGAGGAAACAGGAGATGATCTCATCCTGCATGCTTGCTCTCTCAGCACCAGTAAAGTTAACAGAACTGCTGTGGGGGATCTGGAGTATGAAGACAGTAGAGAAGTATTTGATATACCCAAATCCAGCCAAATGAACCACAAAACGAACAGACTTCCATTCATAAATGCCTATTAAGGAGGGTGCCTAGCTTTCATTCAGTGTGTTCTCCTTTGATCTTAGTTTGACTATCCAGATTGTGTCTGCCACTTGTTATTTGAGAACTGGACATGGAAGAAATTTTAATGCTGAAGCAGCATTGAAAATGATCTTTAGCCAGATGCTAGTAGCTCACACCTGTAATCTTAGCCACTTAAGAGACAGATCTGAGGATCATGGTTCAAAGCCAGCCAACACAAGAAAGACTGTGAGACGCTTATCTCTAATTATCTACTAAAAAATCCAGAAGTAGAGCGGTGGCTCAAGTGATAGAGTACTCACTTTGAGCAAAAAGCTCAGGGACAGCACCCAGGACCTGAGTTCAAGCCCCAGGACCAGTGTCAACAACTACAATAACCATAGTAATCCCTAAATCTGCTGCTGTCCCTTTCCCCGATGCACCTTTTGTGAGATAATTCCATACCCAGAGCCAGTCGTTCCAATCACCTTTTCAGGTTCCTTGCAGATTCATTTGTAACCATTTAACATTTTTCCAGGGAAATCTTCCAGAAAAAGTCCCAAGAGAGGGGAAATAATTAAAGTGGGATTCAAAAAACAGCAAAGAGCTTCACTTGAGCAAACATTTTGTTCTTAGAGTGAGATTCATTATTGCACGGGGTCTACTAAAATAAGTTAAATTCTAGTTTGCATTAAAGAACTGAATGTCTACACATTGTGGAATATTCAAAGATAGCATGCAAGGAAGTTTCTGTACTGGGCATCCAGCTGTCTTCGTTTGTCCCTTTGAGTCTGTCCTTGGTTCTGACTCCATGACCCCTGGCCCAGGCAAAATCCTCTCTGGGATCCTCTGCCTCATTCACATGTCAAGCCTGTAATGAGTTGTGTTGGCATAGATCCCAGCTGGGGTCCTGAGTGTCAGCTCTGGAAAGTTCTCCCAATTCTAGTTTGCATTCATCTCTTTTGTTGTAAACAAGTCTCAGTAGTCTAGTTACCTACAAGAATCCCCAATTCTTTGGCTATTTGTTTCTCATCCTACTTAGATCTTATTCATCCTCTCCCTTGCAGGAACTGAACTTCCTTTCCTTTCCTCCCCAGTGAGAGCCACAATATTCCCTGGCATTTGACACAAGCCACCCCATGTCCCATCCAGTCTTATTATGATCATTATGATCATTAAGTCTGAGATAAACTCCTCATGGCTCAAGGCAGCTGCTGAAATAAAGCCCTCTCTGCATTCCACAGCTGCCTTGCTCCATACACTTGACTAGCTCAGAAGTGACTCCTTCTTTGTCCAGGGCTCCACAGACCAGCCTTGGACACCCCAGTGCTAACAACCTTCCTTGTAATGAAGCTGCTTGATTCCCAGTGCAAACTTTGGGTGCTGAAGGATTTCAGGGATTCTTCACAGTCCACCTTAAGTTATATGGATGCCTGACATTAGGTGGTTGGTTATTTGTGACTGACAGCTACTCTAAAAGCCTCAACCTCTTATCCCCAGGACTGGGCAAAGCAGAATTTTCTGATACTGCCTGTGGAGTGTCTGTGATATTGAACTGGTAAAGGTCACCAGCAGAGACAAAATGAATCTTCCTCAGGCCTTGAAGACACATTTTTCAACTCATTATGATAAGATGCCTGTTACATTTTGTGTCCCCTCTACAGAGATTAAGCTCACGTGTATTAGCAGCACTAATGAACCACTTGCTCTTATATCTTTCTTCTAGATGGTTTGTCACAGGGCTGTCCTGTCCTGTAAAGCCCTCGTGACAGTGAGCTGTTGACAGAGTATTAGAAAGAGCTCAGATCTTTAAAGCCAGGGATGTGACAGAGAATTCTTTCAGTTTCCCAATCTTCACAGCCTCTGTCCTCTAACACGATTCCATTAAATCATAAAAGATTAGAGTTTGTCAGGCCCTTAGCATCTATCCTCTGATTTGCAAAAATGAGTGGGGGGAAATTGGTTATTAATTCTTGTTGTTGCAGCTCCAGAGCTGGTACCATTAACTATCACTAAGCCATTAACCTGATGGGTATTAATAAGAAGTGTCCCATGAGTGTATTGGTTGGAGAGACTGGAATGTTTTTCGGAGAAGGGGATTTGTGGAATCAAATGGGAATTGATTGATGATCCCAGAGTGTTTGTATCTGGTGAAAGAACCAGCCACTTTCTGGGCGCCTTGCTCTAATGAACATGCTGGCTTTTCTACATACAAAGAAGGCAAGTTAGTGTAACTGTTCCCATCACAAAGGTGAGGAACATGGTATCTCTCTAGCAGTGGGGCGGACCTACACTATTTATAGGTTTGTCTAGCTCTTTCTGCAGTGAAATGAATCTTGAGGGAGAAAGAGAAGAGAAAAAGAGGGAGGGAAAAGAAGAAGGAAAAGGAGAGAAAGAGAGGGAAGGAAGAAACAGACAGAGTGGGGGGGGAGGACTGATGCACATAGATGGTAGATAAGTGATAACCTTGACATCTTTGTACTCCAGATGATAATGGTTGGAAGACTTTAATCCAGAGATACTACAAAGCACTATTCTATCCAGACAGGGTCTCTCCAGTGGCCCTCATAGACCACACAATCCACATGTTAGAGACAGATGTCAAGGAACAGTCTTCATCCAAGCCATGGAAATAAAGTCAAGGAGTCCACAAGGGGGTTAAGCCCATGACCTTGGTGTCATCAGCACTGTGCTCTAATTAACTGAGCTAACCAGGCACAGATGCTCTAGACAGCTGAGCTTTCTATAGAGAATGCCAAAGCAAATAAAGCATTCCTCTGAGTTTTCAAATTCTGCCATTTCCTAGGAAACCTTCTTAAACATTTCGGCTCAATGGCCGCCCTTCAAAACTATTATCATGCCTAAGCCACCCAAAGAATTCAGCTAGCTGGGCAGCTGCCAACATTATTAAACAATATTTTTCTTTTCCTGAATAGCAAAGTACACAAAATTATTTTGTACAAGGGATATTTTGGAATTAGAAATAAGGAATTATGCTAGCAAAAGGGTTTCTAGTAACTTAATCCCAGTTAATTTGTCCTTCTCTACCCTGCCCAAATGCAGATGGTAAGGATTCAGAAGGGATCAAGGCAAAACTAGTTATAAGGTCTCCTTTGGCAATCTCTGCTTTTATGGACTTCACCAAATAGAGTTTAAGTTTTTTGGTTGATTATGTCCTGTTTCAAAAAAAAAGAACTTGAGGAAACATACATAGATTGTACAATGTGTAGAAATAAATATGCCAATACTATGGTATAAAAATATAAGCACGAAAATTTAAACGAGCACTTAGAAAATGTAATGAGGAATAGAGTTTGAGTGTAATATAAACCAGAAGGTCCTGCACAGTTGTTAAAGGCCTTACCTCAATTTATTTTTCAGTTGTATTAAGAGTTGCACTATTCCTATAATAACAAACACTTATGGCCCAGAAGGTGCACAGCGGTTTGTGATTTAAGACCTAAAATAAAATATGCTGAAGTACCTATTAAAAGGTGAGCCTTTGTCCTCCTCTATGGGGGTGGGGTACTTATAATAACTGAGTTATGGCCATTGCTTTTACTGTTGATGACACAGGTTATTATAGCTGCTATCATCTGTTCTATTTGCTGACACCTGCCATGTATTACTTAGATTATAGATTAAGTTTCTCATGCGCAGGTCTTGACTTTGAAACTAAACTTTGTCTCTCCTTTGAGCCAAGGGTAAACCATATTTTTGTATGGCCTGAAAGTCATAGCGCAGATCATTGTTCAGTATAGGCTCATGGGAAATATTAAATTAATCAAGCTATTGGCTGGTGAGCAAAAATATTAGACATGTATCTTTTTCATGTATGTTCAATACCTTTCTGGTTTGTATGCGGCATCTTCTCATTATTGTCACCTTCATTTATCCATGTGTTTATGATGAGAAAGGATAGCCAGTTTCAATTGAGGCCCCAAACGTTGGACCAAATCTAAAGATGACCTGAGGAGAGAAGTTGACTTAACTATGGAAACCAGAATCCTCGCCCCCAAGAAGCTGAATCAAGACTAAGCTGGTCTAATCTGACTTAACTCTTCCTTGATAGACTTTAATGTCAAGTGTCCTTGGAATTAATGGAAACATTGTCATCTTCTAAGGATATGGAAAATGGTCTGTCCTGTGGGAACTGTGAAGGAATGTAGGAGAAAGGATGAATGAGGGCACAGACTTCATAGATTCCATACACACCGAATTCTCTGACCAAAGTGCCCAGATTCTGTAACATATCTAGATACTGTACAATAAATGGCATATTTGTTGTACAAACTGGTTCAGTGGGTTTATTTTATTCTCCACTCAAAGTATAAGCTAGTATTTGGGCCATAATAATCTAATGTGTCACTGACAGTCATCCATCCAACTTGTTTACCATTTAACAAATGCTTACTACACTCCAGGAACTATTCTAGAGGTATAGTCGCATTCTAGAACAAACTCAAGTTTTCTACCCTGTCACATATCATATGACCCTATATATCCTTTGCCTGAGAACATTACTCAGCCTTACAAGAGAATGAAAACTTTGCACCAAGTGAAAGAAGCCACTCGTGAAGAGTCACCTATTGTACGTTTCACATATATGAAAGGTCCTAAATAAACAAACCACAGGAAAAGAAGATAGATTAGTATTCCTCAGGACCTGCAAGGAGCGAACACTAGTGTGTTTCTTTTGGAATGAAGAAACTTTTGAAATTAGATAATGGTGAGAGCTGTGGACATGTATGGTGGAGACCCTAGAAGAGAAGACAGGTTAGCAAGAGAAAAGCAAAAAGAAAAATGAAGACCCTTCAGAAATGGAAGAAAACTCAGTTTTTGTACTTTCTGTAGGTTTGATGATGAGCCAACAGTCAGGTATAAGTGAGTGTTGGACAAAAGGGTATGTGTGCTCTAATGATAAAAAATAAGGGGGGAAAAGGTAAAAGAAGAAAGAAACCAAAAAAAACTGCAAAACAAGGAAAAAACCCCAAAAACGAACCCAAACAACAACAAAAAAAAAAAAAAAAAAAAAGCCAACAAGGGGGGGGGGGCAAGGAAGGGAACGGCAATTTCAAGAAAGTTGCCGGTAAGAAAAGGGCCCAACCCAACTTGAGAAGCCTTGGTTGGATGTGAAAGAAAGAACTGTCATCTAGAATCTTACCTTCTAACATGAGGAGATCCATTAAAGAAAATGGTGACTCGGCTCCTTATCAATGGACACATACCATGTGCTTCTGAAGGACAGACTGAAGGACAGACATATGGCACCTGTTGTGGGTCACAGGGACTAGTATTGTCTTCATCACTTTTAAGTAATCCATTCTCTTCGGGTAACTTAAGCTTCAAAGGTGACCTGTCTACTTCAGTGGCTTATGTATAGATCAATACTTTCAAAGTGCTATAGAAACATGGCACATAGAGTCTTATAGATTCAGAAGCAAAGGTTCTATCAAAGAAGTGCTGATAAGGAGAAAAATTGCACAGCCAACTGACTGAAAGGAGACACTCTGGGTTCACCATCTGGCTTTGTGAGATTTTTTTTTTCATTCTTAAAAATTATGATAAAGTTGATGTACAGAAAGGGTACAGTTACATAAGTCAGATAAAGAGTACATTCCTTTTTTGGACAATACCACCGCTTCCCTTCATCTCTCCCACTTTTTTCCCTCCCATCTCAGCTTGTTAGATTTTATCTAACTTACCAAACTCCTTAGCAATTCAGCTTTCTGTTCCGTAAATGGCAAAGGAATTACTTACCTGCCTACAGTTTAGGTGTGCTTAATATTTATAGAGTAAAAGTCTGCCATGTAGTAAGTATCATGTATGTTTTCTTGATGTTGTTAAGTAAGTCCCTGGAGTCTGGTTTGGATAAATTTCCCCTAAGGGTAACTATTTATGAAGTAATTTCTCATGGAAATGGAGTAACTGTTCTAAATTGCCCTCTTTTCTTGAAGCATTTCTTGTTTTGTTAACCACACTAATACACTGAATTAGGCTAGTCTCCACAAAAGACTGAACACGAAAGTAGAACAAAAAATAAGACTTTGATACATGGCATCTAATCACTGGAATTATTTTTTTGCAAAAAAATATATTGAACACTAGGTTTTTTTCTCTTAAATAACCAATAAGGGGCTCCTAAAGATCTGTTTTGTCTCTAATATGAATTCAAGTTTTTTTGCTCATCATAAAAATATGATAAAAGAAATGCAAGTCACAAGAACATTGAAATTCCACCTCACCCCAGTTAGAAGGGCCATTCTCAAGGAAACTAACAGTAACATGCCGGTGACATTATGGCTAAAAGGGAATGCTAATGGGGGAGGGAGATACAGTTGTATAAGGTGATGAGTACACATCTTTTTGGACAGTTATTCCCTCTCTCATTTTTCTCCCACTTCCCTCTCCTCACTCCACATCCTTCCCAACTTAGTGTCTAGTGAGTATCGTTGTTGTATTAGTTCATTCTTTGTCCGGCTGTTTCTGTGATTCCCTTTTCCTTTGGTGGATCAGATAAACTTATTTATATATGGGACAAAGTGTACAGAAAACAAAACAAGCAAAAAAGAGAAAGAAAAAGAATGGCACACAGTGCCTTATTATTTCCAATTATTGGAATTCATTTTTATATACTTTGTTATATATCTAGTAATTAGGCTATTTTTATCATCTGCTAAGAATGTCGTAGACATAATCTAATTATTACAAATGAAGTAAGCCATGCAACCTACATTTCTTTAAGCCTGGCTTTCTTCACTTAATATAATTTTTCCAGGTCTTTCCATTTCTAGGAATGGGGCAACGTTATTCTTTCTGATGAAATTTTCATATATATATATATATATATATATTACAGATTCTTTTTTT
>NW_012267251.1:13580487-13596603 GCF_000151885.1 Dipodomys ordii
ATATATATATATATATATATATATATATATATACATATGGCTTTGTACAGAGTTGAATTATCTAGACGGGAGCATTTCTCAGAAGCCTCTTCTTATATGGCTCTTGTAGTGTGACCATTGAAAGTCAAGAGATTTGGAAGGTAGAAATGAGACATTGGTTATGTTCACTCTCTAAAATGGCAGGGCAAGTTGATGTTGACCTGTTGGTTCATCATCTTCAGGCAGCGCAGCTCCCAGGCCCCAGTTCCTCGAGAACATCCAGATCTTCAGTTTTCCTGTGTCTTCAGCCAAGCGCACACACATGTCCAGGTTCAAGGATAGCAATCTCCACTTGTCATTTGTGGTACCACATTTGGAGTAGTAAGGAATGAGGATTTTCATTTGTTCTTCTGGGTTGTAACTCATCCTCATGGATTCCAGCTTGCTTCTGCTCTCATCCACATCCTGCTGGTCTATTCTGTCAATAGCAAGTTCAGACCTCACAGCAGCTGCAAGACTCCTATGACGGCATGTGATTCAATCCCTTACTCTATATCCTTGAAAGCAATTTTTTGCTACTCTAACCAAAACTTCACTCATCCTGGCTGCTGCCTACTCTGTCCTTTCTGTTATGTTTGCAGTAAATTGGTCCTGCTGGCCTCCAGGAATGCCACCCCAATCCAAATGTGGGCTCCTTTTGACAGTCAGCATAATGTGAGGGACCACTGGCCTTGCAGATTCACTCATCTTCTGGCAGCTAGAGGCCAAGGCCTTTGTCTCTGTGGATGTCTCTTTCCTCGAGTGAATCAGACATGCAATTCCTAATATCAGAACAATGTAGTTGCCATGGCTGGCCCCGAGATGAAATGCTTTTTATAAGAGCTAATCAGATTCTACATTAATGAGAGAAATACGAAGCTAATCAACACCACAGAAGGTCTCTAGGCTCAGGCCTATTAAACTTCATAAAAAATTAATGACTGAAAGAGCAGACTCTTTTGTAAGGGGTCTCTTGTGGTGGATAAGGGCCTGAAGTCCCATTCACCTCTCATTACATTGAATTAGCCTCACTTTCCAACCCAAAATATAATCCATCAAGTGGTGTTTTCCACTGGGTGTTAGATGGCCAGTGTTTGAAAACACTTGTAAAATATTTATTGCTTCCCCCCCCTCTTTTGCTTTCTTCACTTCCTCTCCCCTCCCCTTCCACTGTCAGCCAACCTCCTCCCATTTCATTTGCTATGGCTTTTCCCATTTTAATTAAAGAGATTTGTACTCCTAAAGCCTTCTGGGAAATGTCTTCAGTGATTGTAGTTTGTAGCTGCCTCTGCAGCTGCTTGCAGGAAAACCCAAGCCCTTTGCTCAGAGCATCCACGGCAACTGCTGGCAGTAGCCAAAAAGGGTGGAACAAAGATTGGGAATGACCGGTTCCAAAATAATCCCAGCACTCTCCTCCCAAACTCAGGCACTCTTTTCTTCATGTGCTTGGTGACTGGAAACATGGAATAAAGTCCAAATCAAAGACATTATCCACACAATAAGGGGCTCTTCAATTAAATCCAAAGGCACACCTCTGTGTCCTGCCACCTTTGCCCCCACACTATGGCTCACCTTCCTCAGATGGTTGTTTTAGGTTAGAGACGCTCCATTTGTTCGCCTGGCAAGGATATTACAGGAAGTACTTGACTCTGGGAGTGAGGAAGCAGGTAATTATATACACTGGGATGAAAGGGAGAATTCTATGTGAGGTCTAGCCACAAAACAGATGACAATAAATGCAATTCTTTAAAATATTAAAGTATTTTTTATCTTTAAGTAATTGTACAAATAGGTTTAGATTCCATGTATCTGTTTGTAAGTACTTTGCATCATGATCAGTCTTACAAATCATTCTACTTCATCTCTTCCAACAATTTTTCCTTACTGGTGAGACTCTGTAAACATGACACTGCCACAGAAGGCATCCTATCTTTAAGGATAACTAGAGGGTGCCATCCAGGAGGCTGTTACTGGAGAGCTAACAAGACAAAGTCCCAGGGAAATCTGAGAAAGTGTGTTGGCTGAAGATAACTGGAAGAGATAGAAAGGGAATGAAGTGAAAAATAGAAGCAAATGAGACAAAATCTACCAGCATATTTTGGCAGAAAGAAAAATTATCCCTTGCTCAAAGCCTCCCTGTATTCACTTTTCTGTCCAGGATATATCCACCATAGCTCTCCTGCACCTCCACACATGTTCAAATCTTGTTTCGTCTTTCAAGATTCTAAACTTGAACTTAGCTCAGGGGATTCTTGTAATACAAGCTATTAACAGGTCCCTGCAGCATGTGCTGGAAGAGGTGTAAAAAGTGGAGGTCAGGCTCCATTGGCAGAACTTTTGTCAGGGTGTGTGTTTCCCTGATTGCAGTGTCAGCTCACATTTCTGTTTCCCTGCTGACATGTGCAGGAGGTCAGGAGGGAGGGTGGTTCAATGCATGAGTTCCTGCCCGTGTTTCAGGAAATCACAGTGCACTAAAGTTCAGTGTGTCTCTCAAAGGGCTCGTGGAACACACATGGCTTGCTATGACAGTCCCTGACATTACACTTAGCTGTTCCGTTGATGCAAGAACAAATATGTATGTCCTCTGTCCTCTATATGCAACAGTCATCTTTCTAACAACCAAAATCCGCCAGAATATAATATCAAAACAGGAAATACACAAAAAATACCATGAAGTCTATGCATTTAAAAAGAGAAACAGTAGGCCACTTTCAGGAGGGTTAGCTTAAGATCACATAAGCTATTAAAATCTAATTTCTCCCAACAGTGTTTAATTTCTTTTTTTAATTTTATTTTGTTGTAAAGATAATATACAGAGGGATTACAGTTAGATAAGTAAGGCAATGAGTACATTTCTTTTTGAACAGTATTACCCTCTCCTCTCCCATCCTCCACTCTCCTCCCCCTCAAGTTGTAAAGTTCATTTCCCACATAGTACCTAGTTAGTATTGTTTGAATTGGTTCACCCTTTGTCCCACTGTTTCTGTGATTTCTCCTTCCCTTTCCCAAATCAGATAAACTCACATACAAGACAAAGGCACAGAAATTAAAAAGAGTGACAACATGGAATCAAACAAAGGGAAAAAATTAGAACGAAAGAAAAAAGAAATAACTGCAAACAGTACAACAGGAAAACCTCTTTTTTCCATTTCTTGGAGTTCATTTCAAAAAGCATCCCTTTATATGGTCATGACCATGCAGCCTATGTTTCTTTGGGGCTGGCTTACTTTGCTTATTTTTTCCCCTAGTTTCTCCATTTCCTTACAAATGGGGCAATGTTATTCTTCTCATAAAAGCATAGAATTCCATTGTGTGTGTGTGTGTGTATGTGTATACCACATTTTCTTGATCCATTCATCTACTAAGTGGCATGTAGGTTGGTTCTCTATCTTAGCTATGGTAAATAAGTTGGTTCTCTATCTTAGCTATGGGAAATAATACTGCAACGAACATGGTTGTGCTGGTAGTTTTAGTTTGGCCTTGTTTGTGGTCATTTGTGCAAATGTCCAGAAATGGGACTGCTGGATCATAAAGGAGCTCTATGTGTAGTCTTTTGAGGAACCTTCATACTGCTTTCCAGAGTGGTTTGCACTCACACAAACAGTGTAGTAGCATTACCTTTTGGCCACATCCCTGACAACATCTGTTATTGTTTTCTTGATAATGGTTATACTAACTGAGGCAAGGTTGAATTCCAATGTAGTTTTGATTTGCATTTCTTTTATAGCCAGAGATGTTGAACATTTCTTCATATGCCTATTGGTCATTCTTATTTTGTCTTTGGAGAAGTCTGTCTTTGAGTCTTTAGCATATTTATTAATGGGGTTGTTGTTTCTTTGAGGATTTGTTTTGGAGGTGGAGGTTAATTTTCTAAGTATATTTTAGATATGAGGCTCTTCTCTGATGTATAGATAGTAAAAATCTTCTCCCAATCTATGGGCTTTCTATTTATCTTGATAGCTACATCCTTTGCAACACCGAAACTGCAGTTTAATGCAATCTCATTTATCTAGCCTTTCTTTGATTTGTTGTGTTTCTAGATCTATGCATGGGAAGTTTTGACCTGTGCGAAGGAGCTCTAGTGTTTCCCCTATCTCTTCCTGTAATATTTTTATTTTCAGGGTATCTGGTCTTACACTGAGGTCTTTGATCCATTTGGAATTGGTTCCAGTACAGGATGATATACAAGGATCTAACTTCAGTTTTCTACATGTATTTAGCCAAAATGTTTAGTCAAATCTACCAGCACCATTTGTTGAAGAATCTCAAAGATTAAGTGGCCGTAGGTCTGTGGGTTCATTTCTGGATCTTCAATTATATTCCATTGGTCCTCAGGCTTGTTCATGTGCCAGAACTTGATAATAGCTTGAAGTTTGATATTGATATTCTTGCAGTACGGTTGTTCCTGCTAAGGATTGTTTTTGCTATTCAGGATATGAATTTGTGGATTGCTTCTTCTATACCATTGAAGAATGTTGTTGGGATTTTGAATTGAATTTGTCAATAGCTTTTGGCAGTATTTCCATTTTCATGATGCTAATCCTCCCAATCCAGGAGCATGGGAGGCTTATGCAGAGCATTTAAATATGAGGAGGAAGACGTTCCCAGAATTTAATACAATATTCAATAATAGCTGACAAGAGCAGGGTAGGCTCTAGAAGAATTTCTAAGTGTTACTAGACATACAAGTATTTGTGGAGGAAGGATTAGGAAAGAAGATAAACTCTATCTTTTTTTGCTAAAATAATTTTAGAAGGTAGTTATATTAATGGACAATAGGTTAACTGATGCATGTGTTCATGATCTCTCATCGAGAAAAGTTTATTTTCTATCTGCTTAGCTCAGTAAGGCTAATTTTGTTAGAGCTGTGTATAAATTATGTATGCACATATACAGCATACTCATGCACACAGTGACACTCTGAAATAACAGTCATCTGCATAAATGCTGTGGAAACCTGAGTCCAGGTTTTACCTATTTATTTTTTGTTCCATTTCCAGTCAGGCTTTATCTTCTCAATGTATTGCATGAGGACTGTAGCCATGCATAAGAGGTATATAGAAGCTTTACTATTTCTTAGGATAAAGTTAGGTGACACTTCAGTTTTCAATCAAATTATGATGTCTCAATCAAACTTTTAACATCTTTTTAGGCTTCCTTTCTCTGGCAACTCTGGGAGAGGTCACTTGGAAGTGGTGATTGTTCATTGATGCTTCCGAGTCTACTACTACCTCTGCCTTGGGTTAGGGTGCTCTTCAGCACGGGGCCACTATTCTTGGCTCAGTTTATAGCTGATATGATCACGAAGCTGGGAATATCTGGCTCTCCTAGAGTAGCATAGATATTTCATTTAACTTCACCACAAGGAAAAGTTCCCACTAAACCTTTAAGAAGATTCCTAAGACTTGGGAAGTGATAGAAATTACTGCACAATATAGAATGACACTTATTATTCAAATACTGGCTACTTGAATGCAAGGATCTCAGTGTTTATAGGCCCATGCTATGCTTACCATCCAAGTTCCTAGATGCCTCTGTCTTGCAGAGGGCTTTCTTCATCCTATTAATTGTTTTTTCCTTCCTTCCAGAGAAATTCTAGTCTTCACTGGTACAAATAGGATCATCTGAATAACATAATGGTCCAATAACAGTGCATCTTTCATAAACCCTATGTCATTTCAGTCCTATTTTATATTCATTGTGAATATCAAGTTGAATTGTGAACCCTGGACTTCAAGTCAGTTCTAAAATATTTTAATCCTAGCCTACTTCCTGTTAACAATGTTTATAAGCTATAATTTGCAGAGCATGTATAATATCAATCACTGATTTTAGTATATAATATACATCATCTCATTTAATCCTTACAAACCTATGACCTATATAATTTCTATTCTTTTATTGATTAGGAACTATAGGATTTCAAAAGATTAAGTGTCTTATCAAAGGTCATACTTAAAAGCTCAGATTAGCTGGGCACCAGTGGCTCACACCTGTAATCCTAGCTACTCAGGAGACTGAGATCTGAGGATCACGGTTCAAAGCCAGCCCTGGCAGGAAAGTCCATGAGACTATCTCCTATAAACCACTAGAAAACCAGAAGTGGCACTGTGCTTCGAGTGTTAGAGCACTCACCTTGAGCTGAAGTATGCAGGGACAGCGCCCAAGCCCAGAGTTCAAGCCTCACAAATGGCAAAAAAAAAAAGCTTGATTATTTTATTTCTCAAATTGACCGATTTAGCTTGAATTATACCTAGGCCAGTATAATTAGATCCACATAAATATGAACAAACAAATAAATAAAAGTTGAACTGGGCATAAGTGGTTCATGCCTGTAATCAAAGCTATTTAGGAGGCTGAGATTTGAGGATTGTAGGGTTGTGGGCAAGAAAGTCTGTGAGACTTTTATCTCCAATAAACCTGCAAAAAGTCAGAACTGGAGCTGTGGCTCAAATGGCAGACTGCTAGACTTGAGCATAAAAGCTCAGGCACAGCTCCCAGACCCTTAGTCAAGCCATAAGAATCCACAAGTTAATTAATTAAATGATTTCTTTCTCTCATTGATATTTAAACTAACAATAGACATATTTCTGAGTATGTTGTTATGCAAGCCTATGTCTTCTATCACTAAAGTTTAAAGGGATTTCTGCCTACTTTGCTCAGTAAAGCACATCACTGTGACTAGCCATTCCTTAAAGATGTCCAATGAACTACCATCCCAATATTCTAGTTCTTATGCATCTTCTTTCACTAGATCAAGGATGCATCTTGGACTCACGGTAACCAATAGAATGCAGAACCGGATGGCATGAAAACACTCCCACAGGACAAGACTGAATCCCAGGAAGAAGCTAGCAACATAGATCCAGCAGCTTCTATCCATCATAATTATTGTACATTGACCATGTCTCTGTTTTATGCTTTGAAAGGGGAAATTTCTTGTATCTACCCAACTATTATCTCATAATTGGGCTGGGTGGGAGTGTGGGACAAATAGCTCACCTCTTTAGCTTATAATAGGTCTCCTCAAAGCTGTTCTGCTTTGCTTCTTAGGGGGTTTTGATGAACATTTTTACATGAAAACTTGGTACAGGTTTAGATTTTGAGAAGGAATGAGGGATTAGCTGAGACCTCCTTGAATCTCCATGTAGGCCATCACATCTTTAACAAGCCTCTGGACTCTCTGCTGAGTTCTATCATCTAGCATTAGTTCTGTGGCAGAGAGAGTCAGTTATTTGTCTATCTTTAGATTCATCAAATACCTCCCATGGAAAAAGCAGTGCTAGATTTCTCACTTTTCTGGAGCATTCACCTTTCTAGACATATAGGTACAATGGTCTAAATGGCTCCAGCATCGCATGGCAGCATTAAACAAATGATTTTTATGTTTTATATAGATAGAGATTTTTTTTCCCTCACCTGAGACATTGATCTACTAAAAGTCATTCCATCCTGTCAGAACCATTAGTCTCTCAACCACCCAACCCAAGGTAGCTAACTCTAGCCTAATTCTACATGTACTACTGTCTTACTGTCTTATTGAAACCTATGATGAGCTTTAATGATTGTACCAGATATTTTTTGTTCCCTCTCTCTCTCTTATTCTCCATAATTTCATGTAGCTCTTCCTAGTTATTAAAAAAAAAAAGCATCGGGCATCACAGTTTGAAGACAGCCCAGGTAGGAAAATCCATGAGACACTTATCTCCAATTAACCACCAGAAAACTGAAAGTGGTTCTGTAGCTCAAAGTGGTATCCTTGAGAGGAAAAAAAAAAAGCAACTCAAAGACAGTGCCCAGGCCCAAGTACAAGCCCCACAACCAGCAAAAAAATCTTGTCTGTTTTGGCTAATTTCTGAGTATATGGGCAGAAAGAAAACCGGCCACATAGTACAAGTCTTTAACAAATAATATATTGAATAATAAACATTGAATCAATTGAATAAATCAACGTTGAAAGAGACACAGATCTCGAATCAACAGTACTATTTGTTCATTGGTTTGGATTCTGTCTATGACCTCAAAGAAAATTCTGCCCTCTTACAGGTATAAAATTCATTTGAAATAATTTGTGTCTTAAGGAATTATGAAGCAGAGTACTTGTATCTGACAAGAACAAATTCCCTCTTGCTGGATAACCAATTTATCCAGCAGCTTGTTTTAGAGACAGACTGTAGTCAGTTTTAGTTTCCTGGCTTCTTTTTTTAGATTTTCCTTTTGTTGTGGTAGTGGTGGTTGTAGTGTAAGCTTATTGTCACTAAGGAAAATGCTATTACCCCAAACACAGATTTCTCTATGTCTAGTTCCATTAATTTTAACTCAGTTTTGTTTTCCTGCAAAAAGGTTTGAAATCTGATGACTGTCTAACTCTTCTATCTGCCTAGCTTCTCATTTCTATGTCACCTGTGCTCACAGAATTCTACTAGCCCTCTTTCGGCTTCATCAATCATGGGTAATACCACCAACTGATCATCAATAATATTACAAAGAGAAAGTAGAATCACCAGGATGATGGATGAAACAATCTCTGAAAACTGAAGTCACTATTAGTCAGCATTCTGTCATTTTCCTGGTGACCAAAAACAGAAAAAAAAATAAACAACAACAACAAAAGCATCAAGGGTGGAAGAATGGTTTGCAATTCTTTTTTGTTTTTGTTTGTTTGTTTGTTTTGGTCTGGTCGTGGGGCCTGAACTCTGGGCCTGGGCACTGGCCCTCAGCTCTTCAGCTGAAGGCTAGCGCTCTACTACTTGAGCCACAGCGCCACTTCCGGCTTTTTCCTTTTTGCTTATGTGGTGCTGAGGAATGGAACCCAGGGCCTCATGCATGCAAGGCAAGCGCTCTACCACTGAGCCACCTTCCCAGCCCTGCAATTCTTATTGAGCCCTGATGGCCATGACATTCCTCGTTTGAAGATCAATAATTGACTAGCAATGAATTCTGTCCTTCAGCTTGAATTTCAGATGGCATTTAAGCTCAATAACTATAATTTTCTAGGTTGAAAATAAGAGAGCTCATTGGAGACTATTGGTCCCCTGTTTACTGGCTATCACACAATGACAACAATACAATGCCAGACACAGTATGGAAGTGTTTTCTTGAAGAAAACAAAAACTAAAAAAGCTTAATCTTTGGCTCCTCTGCTCTGTTTTCTCCATGAATAATCTCTTGGGGGAGATTCCATAGATCCTAAGTCTGGCTCACTTTTTATCCTAGTGAGCCAAGAAACTACAGAGTGAATACAGTATTCCCATTGTAACTCTTCTTTAAAAATTAATTTCATTAGTTGCTAAACAGTAGAGGCCAATAAACAGTCTTTGCTTCCAACCAGGCCCATATTATTTGAATTGAGAAACAGCCTCTTCTTCCAGTGAATCTCCATAAGCACCCACTAGGAGCCACCCCCCGGGCTCAAAACAGGGAATGGGGAACAGTTGGGAAGATATCATTTGGAAAGCTAGGCAGATATTCTCACTCAGCAACAGGACTTTGCTACAAAAATATGCTTTTGATTTTTCTCACCCTCAGGTGATCTCAGGCCAGAGCTGGGAAACAATTCCGCTGGGAATTGGGAAACAATTCCATTGTGCTGCAAGGGATTTTACCTTGACAGTGGTGCCAGGATGTGTTCTGCCATTAGGAATGGGGGTGGCATTGCTTCCTCTAAGAAAAAAAAAGTTGAACTTTGTTGGGCAAATGTCAGGATTTTGAAAATCATGACATAGTTTACAAGTACATGTCTCACCCTTCAGAGAAGTTGGGCTCTTACCAGCAAGATTGAAAGGGCTTGTTTATTGGGTGCCATATCTCTCTTAAGAGAGCACCAATGTCTTGAGGGGAGGAATGATGATTCATCTTTAGTATGGGTATGAGATGCCTAAAGGCATCTAAAGGGAGCAGCAGTTACTGTTAACCCCTAATGTTCTTGAGGATCACCATGAATTTACAAGGCAGCAAATGTGTCAGCATGATGATTGTGGATAATGCCCATGAGTGGAAGATGGCATACCTGGATGATGAGTTGGAGTGTAATCAGGACAGGGTCCTTTACTTCAGGATTTGAATCTGTCCCCAGTCATTGTACATAACATATCCCTGAGAACGGAGCAAGACAAAAGATTACTAGCCCACCACTGGTGGCTCATGACTGTAATCCTAGCTACTCAGGAGGCTGAGATCTGAGGACCGTGGTTCAAAGCCAGCCTGGACAAGAAAAGCCGTGAAACTCTTAGCTCTGATAAACCACCAGAAAACCGGAAGTGGCATTGTGGCTTAAGTGGTAGAGAGCTAGCTTTGAACTGAAGAACTGAGGGACAGCACCCAGGCCCAGAGTTCAAGCCCTACAACTGACAAAAAAAAAAAAAAATAGGTGGCTTGAAAATAGAGAGGCTTGAAAAATTAAACAATTACAGGATGTGTTACCAGTTGAATATGCTTAGATAAGCTGTTGTTAATAGACATTTTATTAAAAATTGAGGAGTTAAAATGTGCTTGAGGATTCTGGATTAAGTCTGAAATTTCCATTATTTTAAGTTGTATCTTTACTGAAATGTCTTGTGAGCATCCCATATTTTATACAGAAATTGAATAAAAGTAAATATATGGTTGATGTATATATACATATATCTGTATATCTGTTTAAATGTATATCTGAATCTGCGTACAGGTATATGTATACATATTTGGGTATGTGTCTATAAGAAAATTTCAGGGCTGGGAAGGTGGCTGAGTGGTAGAGTGCTTGTCTTGCATGCATGAGACCCTGGGTTCAATTCTTCAGCACCACCTAAGCAGATAAAGCTGGAAGTGGCACTGTGGCTCAGCGGTAGAGTGCTAGCCTTGAGCTGAAGAGCTGAGGGACAGTGTCAAGGCCCAGAGTTCAGGCCCCATAACCGACAAAAAAAGAGAAAATTTCAGTAAATTATGAATAGCATATTTGTTGTGGAAAAGTAGTACAGTATTTTCCTGGAGGAAAATCAATGGTTTAGACCATCTAGCAGCTACCTTTTAAAAGTTCCAACTTAATTTAGTCATTGGTCATTAAAGATGAATATATTCTATTCAATTGTGTTAATTGTGTATGTGTATGTGTGTGTGTGTGTGTGTGTGTGTGTAGAGAGAGGGGGGGGGATTTTCTGGCACTTAGATTAGAGCCTATGCCCTGTCCCTCAGTTTCTGCCCCCCACCCCCTCAGGGCCTGAGCACTGACCCCTTAGCTTTTTCACTGGAGGCTAGCACTCTACCACTTTGAGCCACAGTATCACTTCTGGTTTTCTGGTGGTTAATTGAAGATAGAGTCTCATGGACTTTACTGCCCGAGCTGGCTTTGAACTGTGATCCTCATAACTCAGCTTCCTGTGTAGCCAGGATTACAAGTGTGAGCCGCGAGTGCCTGTCCCTGTTCCTAATGTTTTTCACTCAGTGCTGGCACTTTACCACTTCAGTCACATCTCTACTTCCAGCTTTTTGGTGACAAATTGGAAATTAGAGTCACACTGACTTTCCTGACAGGAAAAGAATGTTTCAGATCTTGGCATCGTGGATAGCTAGGATAATAGGTGTGAGCCACCAGTGCTGGGCTCATTTTATCTGATTTTAAGGGAAGACTTATTACCAAAAAGTATAAGGTTTATGGAATTCAAGAAAACTGTCCACACATCTTTAAAATACAACAAAAAATGTCAGTCAAAATTCAAATCCACACTCATTTCACTATCCTCTACTGAGATACATACAGTCAAATCTCTGACATATTTTTTCTGTACTTGGATATTTCAGACTAGAACCTAATTGGAGCTCAGCTAATGTTTGAATGAATGCAATGCAATGTATCTCAGACTACACTGCAATTGTGGGCAAAATGTGGAGGAGGATTCCACATTCGGGATCTTGATTACTAAGCATGTTAGGGACCAATGAGGCAGAAGAAAGTAAAAGGAGCATGAAGATTAACTTCATATGAACTTCTCACCTCTGGGTTTTTCTCCAATAACCATGAGCTTTTGCATTCTGCAAAAGCATCCTCCCAGACCGCCTGTGGGTCCTTCAGCCCTACTAGCTTCTCATGGATAAAGACTATGCTTGAATTCTCCCTTGGAGTAAGGATGGTAGGATCAGCTACAGAGGAGTTGGTGAGTGAAAAGGAAGAGGTGGAAATGGGCATAGAAGAGGAAGACAACTTTACAAGACAGGTTAGCTCATTTCTAAATCATCTTTGTTTTGTATTTTCACACACACACACACACACACACACCTTCATCTGTGGCAAAGGACACCATAATTTTTTTTCAAGGAACAAAAGGGAGGAGAAGACTGATGAAGAGATACAGAGATAAAGCCACTTGCCTTAGCTAACTTTACTGAATAATAGAGTGCTTAGATTTACATGGACAACATGCACACACATACACACACACACACTCATGTTTTCAGATACACTATTCAATTGTGTCATGAAAATAATACTGATCCCGAGTCTGCAAGAAATCCAGTATCATGCCTGGAAGAAATGGAATGTTTCTTGCATTTCCCTCCCCTTCCATTTGTGTTCGGTTTCCATGGGTAACTACAACTGGAAGACAGTGGGAACTGATGTCCTCCTCCGAGGTAACATCATCACTCAGCTGAACTGACCAAAAAAGAAAGTTTATCTTCAGTAGTAGATAAGGCAAAGTCCTGGCCATTTGTCTGAGTGACAATAGCAACATCTATTGAATTGTTCCCAGTAACACTAGATATTTAGTGCATTATACCCAACAGTTATCTGTGTGCATACACAAATCATCTTGCTCACACGCAGGTCTGATTCCTGAGATCTGGCCTGAGATTCTGCATTTCTAACACACCTCTCAAGTGGTGATGATACTGTTGTTTTGTGGCCCACATTTTGAATAAATAACAACAACAAAAATAAACAGCACATTGGTCTTTCTACAGATGAACAGGGTGTTGTGAGAACTGAAATAAGTCAGGGTACCATAGCTGCCAAATCGCTTTCTGCCATCTTCTAAGAAGATAGTTTGAGTAGGAACCCATCAACCCATCAACTTTCTCACCCCCAATTTCAGAGATTATTCCCTCTCAAGATGTGAACAAACCAGCTTTACTAAAGGACTCTACTCCCACCTTTACTCTGTTTTTGGTGACATAGATGCACCTCATGGCAGCTTGTGGTCCATGACTGACAGGGCTGTGAGCTTGTCACTATCCAGAATGACAACTGATTGGTCCTTCCATTTACCTCTGCTATGAACAACCAGATTAAATTTATATAGTCCTTCACCCTGTGGAGGAGTAAGCTGACATCCAGGGAAAATTGAGGGTAAGGAGGTCACTGCCATTTTATTTAAGGCCCAAAGACTATTCTCGATGCTGTTTGACATTATCCCAGATACATTTTAAAATCTGTAACTGGAGCGAAGAGCTGTAATTAGTTTAAGGTACCCAGAGACTCCTGTACACACCAGATCTATGTCCTTGCTCCTGTAAATTACCAATCACCAGAGTGTGAAACACAAGATGTAAAGCTCTTGGTATTAGCTAGTAGAATCAACTTTGCCCATGAGTGAGTCTCAGAACCCCAAATCCAGAGACCCAGAGAGCATAATAATCCCCATCTTTGGTATACCCCAAGTCTGTCAGCACTTTAAGGAGTTGTCTCTTTTTCAACCCTCTGAAGGAGATCATCTAAAAATCCCCTCTCCTGTCTCCTTTGGTTTCCTAAATATACTAAATTCAGCAAGAGTCAAGTCCATGCTGAGCCTGAAGCATTCAACGACTCCTCCATCTGAAAACATGTTTTTTCTTCTTAATTTTGTCATTAGCTGTATGTCATTCACAACCTCTTTTCCCAGCAGCCTCTTCTATTGTGGAATAGGAGACACTTTTTGCAAAGAGACAAGATATTAATAACCTCCCAAATGATTATTCTTCCTAGGGTCTATTCTAGCCCCAGAACCAAATGAATGCTCCAGAATATGTTTCCTAAAGACAACATTACCCTGGAGCTCTGCTCTCTTCAGACCCTGTCATCCTCTGCAAATAACAATTGATTTCATTTCAATAAGCACCATTTTATATGGTCGAATGCATATAGTTATTAAGCCATTGTGATCCTCTCCTAAGAAAATACTAGACATATTCTGGTTATTACAAATGAGGGCAACTATGGAGCCTATGTTTCAGTGGGTCTGGCTTATTTCACTTAGTATAATTTTTGAAATGAACTCCAAGAAATGTAAACAAGAGTTTCTTTATGGTACTGTTTCCAGTTATTTCTTTTTTCTTTTCCTTGGGTTTATACCCTGATGTCATTGTTTTTTATTTCTGTACCCTTTGACTTGTATATATGTTTATCTGATTTGGGAAAAGGAAGGGAAAAATCACAGAAATGATGGGTTAAAGAGTAGACCAATGCAGCAGTGATACTCACTAGATAGTATATTGGAAATGAACTTTACAACTTGGAGGATGAGGAGGACCAGGAGGGGAAAAAGTGGGAGAAAATGAGGGAGGGGATAACACTGTTCAAAAAGAAATGTACTTATTACCTTATTTATGTAACTGTAACCCCTTTGTACATCACCTTTGCAATAAACTTTAAAAAAAGAAGACAACTGCTTTCAGTTATGAAATAATTTTCCCATGATTCTTCCTTCTCACTCCTTCTCTCCTTTTCTCTCTCACTTCTCTGTTCCTCCTCCCTCCTTTTAAACACACACACACACACACACACACACACACACACTATGTCCCCATCATTTCCTCTATTGTCTGCTGTTTGTGGAAGAATGGAGACTATATAGATACTAAAAGACCCATTGAAATTGCCATGAAGAGAATGGACATGTGCTATCTTGGACTCGGGGAGTATATGAGCTGTAAAATCAATAAAATACATTAAATAAATTGCTTTCAGTTTTCTTCCTCCTCTGGGAATGTCTTAATTTCTCATCTGCATGCAGCTTGAGCCCAGCTGCAGGTCTTTCAGGAAAGAGTTGAGACTAAGCAGAAAAATTGAATCTGTTTCTAAAATGTTATTGTCTCTTGGGACTTCCACCATCTGTGTCTCCCCTCAAAGAGGTTCTAGTCCTTCCTGGTCCATCCCTGACTCAGGACCAACTAGTTCCTGAAATGGTTTCATTTGTTATGAATACACACACATGGGAATTCCTTCTGGAAAAAGAGGTAACCAAATCCATGTCAAGGTCAACCCCAATCTACACAACTGGATCTTAAGAAAGTCTTTCTCGGTCATCTTATGGGGATGTGAGATCCAGGGTTAAGACATGAATTCATCCCATTTCTTATCCTGTGTCATACTTAGAAGAGATACTCAGTTCCCCATATAACTTCATTTTCATTTTTTTATTTTTTTATTGTTTGGGGGGGTCCTGTTGTGGGCCCTGAACTCGGGGCCTGGGCGCTGTCCCTCAGCTCTTCAGCTCAAGGCTAGAGCTCTACCAGTTGAGCCACAGCACCACTTCTGGGTTTTTTCTTTTTGCTTATGTGGTGCTGAGGAATCGAACCCAGGGCCACAGGCATGCAAGGCAAGCGCTCTACCACTGAGCCACCTTCCCAGCCCCCCCACATAACTTTACTATTCACCTTGGCTACAATTTGCATTTTTCTGCCTGATTATTGGCCTGCAAACCCACTCACAGATAGATTTGTTTAAGCCAGTTCTTCCAGAAGTTATTCCCACAATGCCCATGCTGACCCTAACCACCAGAACCAAAAAGAGTTTTTACTTAATTTGAGTGCTGTTAATCACAGGCTCTTATTTTTATAAATCCAGGCAACAATTTTATACATCATAGTTTGGTTTTATATTTATTTACTCATCATGATTCATTCATAATATCATGGTTCATAATATCATATCTTGTTAAATTTTGTTCATAATGTGGACATTTTCTGCCTTTTACTGATATTGCCATTCCAAGAGCCACCATGGCAAAGACACAAGATGGATTTTTTTCAAGGGCATTGCTTTGAAAGATGATTCAGATTGGAGAGAGAGAGGGGGAGGGAGAGGGAGAAAGAGAGAGGGAGAGAGAGAGGGGGAGAGAGAGAGGGAGAGAGAGAGGGGGAGGGAGA
>NW_012267251.1:13600148-13606564 GCF_000151885.1 Dipodomys ordii
CCCTTATCGAAGATTAGATGGCTATAGGTCTGTAGGTTCATTTCTGGGTTTTCAATTCTATTCCATTGGTCCTGAGGTCTATTCTTGTGCCAGTACCAAGCTGTTTTGATTACCATGGCTTTGTAGTAGAGTTTGAAATTTGGTATTGATATTCCTCCAGCACTGTTCTTTCTGTTGAGGATTGTTTTTGCTATTTGGGGTCTTTTATTGTTCCATATGAATTTTTGGAGTGCCTCTTCTATTTCCTTGAAGAATGAGGTTGGAATTTTGATAGGTATTGCATTGAATTTGTAGATAGCTTTGGAAAGTATTGCCATTTTCACAATGTTGATCTTTCCAATCCAGGAGCATGAGAGTTTTAGCCACTTTCTAAGTTCTGTTTTGATTTCCTTTTTCAAGTTTTTAAAGTTTTCATCATAGAGGTCCTTCACTTCTTTGGTTAAGTTAATTCCTAGGTATTTTATTTTTTGTGGGGCTATTACGAACGGAGTTGCTTTCCTAATTTCAGCCACACTTTTCTCATTTTTGGCATACAGAAAAGCCATTGATTTTGGGGGGTTAATTTTATACCCTGCTACTTTGGCAGATGAATTTAGATCTTGAATTCCTCTTACCTTGTATTATGGTTTCTCCTCCAAAGCTAGTGGTTGTTGAGGTTGGGGAATCCATGAAAGGTCATTCAATCCAGGTTTTGGCTCATTTCAATGAACCTGAAATCATCCTTTCTCCAACAAGTAGGTTTTAGAGGGTAAAGAACAAAGTGAATTTGCCAAACTTGGATTTCCAGGAAAGGGAAGACTTCAAGCTGTTGTATAAAACCAGGCTTTATCAACTTCACCCTTCAGAGGACAACCTGGAAATATCCTAAGATTCAGATGATCTGGTTGAGCACCAGCCAGCCAGGGACTCACTGGTAAACCAGAACTATGGATGTAAGGTGTGTTTCACGTGTACAAAACACTGCTCCCTTCCATTCCTGCCCATGATATGTCATTCAGGGAAGATACTATTTAATGAAAATGAACAAATAGTTCAATTTTACAAATCACCCTCCCTAGGCTAACCAATTCTAGTATTCTTAACCCAGCTGTGTGCTGGAGTGTGATTTCTCTGGGATCCACCACCTGAGCATTCTGATGTGAAAAACTATGGATAGCTACTGGAATGTGTTCCTGTATTTTTCTATATTTTTGCTGAATTATGATGGAACAATTGCCAACATAAGAAGAACTAAAATGGCATTATGTTTTACCAGAAAGAAATATGGAACAAAAAGTACAAGAAATCAAATGAGAGCAATAGCCTCACTTTCAACTTGCCATCTTTTCCCAGTGAGGAAATGTGTTGTGAGAGGGAAAGTCAGGTGGGGTCATGAAGAAAATCATTCCAGAAAGGCCAACAGCCACAACTATGTTTCAGCTTGCCCCGTTGTGAATCTTTCTTTTGGGGGGGGGGTCCGGTCATGGGACCTGAACTCTGGGCCTGGGTGCTGTCCCTCAGTTCTTCAGCTCAAGGCTAGTGCTCTTCCACTTGAGCCATAGCACCACTTCTGGCTTTTTTCTTTTTGCTTATGTGGTGCTGAGGAATCAAACCCAGGGCCTCAGGCATGCAAGGCAAGCACTCTACCACTGAGCCAACTTCCCAGCCCCTGTCCTGAATCTTATCTCCAGTTT
Source organism: Dipodomys ordii (assembly GCF_000151885.1). Classification (NCBI taxonomy): domain Eukaryota; kingdom Metazoa; phylum Chordata; class Mammalia; order Rodentia; family Heteromyidae; genus Dipodomys; species Dipodomys ordii. Next base: position 13,601,822 of record NW_012267251.1, read on the forward strand.
CTGTGTCTACTAGGATTTACAAGAAAGGTTGAGTCTTGTGTCTCCTTAATAATTTCTGGGCGAGGGATGGTTCTCAGTTTTTGTGTAGAAGAAAGTCAAGAGTACAGAAGCCAAATTGAGATGCTCATAATAGGAACCAGAGAGTTGGCATAGGTTCTGGCCCCTAATTCTAGTGCCAGTCTGATTTCAGGCAAGGTTTCTCTCCCTCCTTCTCTCTCCCCCTTTCCCTCTCCCCCTTCCTCCCTCCCTCCGTCCTCTTTCTCTCTCCCTCCCCCACCTCTCTCCTACTTAACAGTACTAGAAAGAGTTTCCTCATTATCTTTTATATCTCTAGGAGTGTTCATGAGTTTAAAGAAAGATCTAAGAGAAAGCTGTAGAAATGTCAGCTGTAGCCTCCCATTTTGCATCAAATGGACAACCGAGAGGAACATGGACTGGCTTTTGCCCCACACACATCTCATGCCAACTTTGGAAAAGGCGAGCAAAAATATGTGTGGGGTCAATTTCATGGGTCATGCTTTCTGATCCAATGGGTAAAATATTTGAGACGAAGATAAAACGCTGCCGTGATTTAAGCTGTAGTAACATATTCATGAAGAAGATGGCTTCAGGGAGCTAAAAATGGACAGAGATCAGAAAGTCTTAGCACCATTTGGATAAAAAAATATCCCCATGGGGCATCTGTAAGATGGTCATATTATGGTTCCTAAGATCTTTAGGAAACTGGGACAAAGTCCAAGTTGAATGAAGCTGCCTGTGTGGATAAGAAGAAATGGAAAGTTTTGTTCAATATTTAGCATTTTTATAAAAGATGGAAAAAATTGTGAAGAAAGCTCAACTTTAACCCATCTTCTCCAGTGCTAACTGATTGGTTTCTGTTGGAAAAGAATTTGAAGAAAGATCACGGGAGGGAAATAAAATGCACAAAATATATGTATAACACTTATAGGTACCATCCCTTCGCATAGACTGGATGCTCAAGAATCTCTTTCCTCTTTTCTCTCTTCTATTTTGTTATTATTATTATTATCTTTAAGTAGTTGTACAAATGAGTTGCCATTAACAAAGAAGTTTGTGGATTTTTTGATCAACGTCACCCCTTTCAATATTCTCATCCATTCCTTCCCTACTTACCCCTTCCCTCCCTCTTAATTTTGTAGGCTATATCTTTGATTCTTTCATTTTCCTCTTCATTTGACTACATCTTTCACCTTGACCCCCCACCCCAGTCCTTGTGAGTAGCCACTTTCCCATGTTTGATTTTGCTGAACTTTGATTTGGGCCCTCTAAGGAATTACTATGCTTTTTAGCTTCTTCTCTTCCCATGAGATATCTTCGTCTAATGGAATTGAAACAGAAGACATAATTTACATAAATCTATTATGACTCAGAAAACACAGCCTCTGCACCAAACCATAATATGAAAGGAAACGATACCAACTCAATGTAAACTCACCCTTTTCTGATATCACCGGCAACTTCTTCTCCACATGTTCTAGATGATTTAAGAAAAGTTGTCCTTACAGTAATTCTGTATATACCCATGTGTTTTGAAGACTAGACAACAGGACAAACAACTTGATCATTGATGAATTCCAACCAGTTCTTGCCAGAATTGTCATGTGGCTAACTGTAACCCGCCAATATTCTTCAGAATCTTTCTCCAGTTGAAATATGCACGTATATCAGTAGTGTATGTGTCCCTTGCTGCAGCCATCTGATGAGTTGAACTCTGAGGTGTACTAGTACTTCTTGCCTGGTGGCCCTAACTACTGTGGCTCTGACACTGACTCTGGGGCTGATCCTAGAGGGTCCCAATTTACTCCTGTTTCATTTTTCTCTCATTCTCTCATTCTCCCAGGCTGGCTTTGCAGCTGGCTTATATCTAGCCAGAGAAAGTCCATGCTTAATTTTCTTTGATGTGTTCAAGTTCTTCTTCCAATTATTTATTAGCTGAGATCCAGATTATATCACCTGCCTTGTTTTTGGGCTAAAAGTTATAAAAATGTCTGTGTCATCTTTGATCCCATCTTTCCTTTTTCTTTTTTAATTCTTGGGAAGGAAAAGAAAACACACACAATGTGTCTCTTTGATGCTCCTGCACTCGGATAGAAGTATAGTCTCTGGAGTGGCCACGACTTTCTCCATTCAGATTGCATTCAAAGGGTAGCCTGGCCACAATCCCACTGAGATCTGAAAACTGTCTTACAGCCCTGATTGCCTGGTTCGTTACCAGTGATGTCAGTTCACTCACTCTTTTTATTTTAAAAATAACTTGCATCGTTATATCTTCATAGTGCCATATCTTCAATATTATATATTTAGAATACACAGATATTCATATTTGCATTTATGTGAACATAAACTCCATTGTACTGGATGTGTTGGCCCAGCATTTGGCAGGTAGAGGCCAAAAGATCACAAGCTCCAGGTCAGCCTGGGCTAGATAGTGAATTCAGAGACAACCTAGGCTACATTGTAAAACACTGTCTCACCCAAACTAAGGGCTCTGATGTAGCTCAGTGGTAGAGCATTAATACAGTATATAGAAGACCCTAGGATTGATCCCTGGCACCACAAAGAAAAAAAGAAGCAGCGGCAAAATTTATATAAAAGGAAAGAATAAAATCTTACCATCTGGATTTTTAATTTTGGCACACTAACTTGCAAAAGGTTTTGGTATGTATCTACGCCATAGAATGTGTGTTTCTAGGTGGACAGTTTATTTTAAATAGAAATGTACTTATCTATAAGAGATACAGAATGATTTACACATATACCTTCACATCGGGTCTAAACAATATGCTCCTAACAAATATCTGGCTCTCAAATTCCTGGAATTGGTCTTCTTGGTATTAATTAAGATAATGCCTGATTTTACACAGCAGTTTAACATGTAAAAAAGAAAAATTTTTTACAATTATCATCCCATCTAATTTTCACACTACCTTTAAGAGACAGATAGTAGGCAATGGTTTTCTTCATACTATCAAAAGACAACTGCCAAGGGCTAAGACAGGGGTGAGCCGGTTGCTGAAGGTGTGGATAGAAAAGGCACTGTCTCATGGCCATGCTTACATGGCCACACAAAGTCAGAAAAGAGGGTAGGGCCTCCTGAGACATTCCACAAAGCAGGAGTTGTCTTCTTATTCAGATATCACCATCTACACACACAGGTTCCGAAACTTTACCCTCTTAGTAGCTAATACTGGATTGATCTGAACTGAAGGATGCTAGATCTACAGACCCCACTTCGAATGACACCCAGAATCTCAGAGGAATTGGTACACGGGCGGGTGACACATTCACACTGTCCAATCAGCACATCCATTCCCTATCAGCTAGATGGATTCCAAGATCATTATTTTGATAAGTTAGTTTGATCAACGTCAAAGGAAAATGACAGCTCAAGCCTGTCATCACCCGCCACAAGCCCTAGGCAGCCTTCCTCCCCCCCTCAGCTCCCATCAGCACAAACAGAGGCTGCCTTTCTCCTTATTTTGTCCTCTAGTCTCACATAACTCCCACTCCTTCCTTTTTGCTTCAAACACGCTCAGCTGGAATGGATTCTATTGTTAGCTCACCAAACGAGAGGATCGTGACTGCTTCCTTAAGATCATCACCAGCTAGCTTTGTTTTGTCTCAGAGTATGATCCAATTCATTCGTCACACATTTACATCATCTCTTGGTCTACTCCTACAAATGGTTCATCTCACACCTGAATTGTGGACTTTGTTCATTTGAACCTGCAGCTTACACTCTAGTCCTTGTTTTGCTTACACTAGGCATGTCACTACTTTAAGCTGTTCTCAATGCCTGGAGATTCTTCACCCCCAGCTCTTTACGCAAATGCCACCTTCTAAAGAGATGCCACCTCTGAGTACCTGTGCTGTAATGGGTTTCCCTTCCTTGGAAATATCCCCCTTCCTTGCCTTATTTTACTCTTTGTCATTGATCTTCAAATTACTTACCTTGAATGCTATTTATTTATGAATCTTGTTTGTTGTGTGTCAGGATCCATTTCATTGGGTACACAAGCTCCATGAAGACAGATTTTTGTCTAAATTGTTCCTTAGGTGACTAATATCTAATAGGTGATAAGTTTACACTTACACAAACCAAGGAATGAATGACTTTCAACAGTCACAGAAACACTACTGGGGAATTTTGGAGCTCTCTTAACCCCACCTCCCAGAGATACTAATTTGATTTAATCTCTCAGAAAATATCAGTTTACCTCCAGTTTTAACAGGGAGCATACACCATTACCTCCATCTATCAAGAGCCCTGAAATTCACCTTTATCTTCGGACTTCTCTCTTCACATCTGTCCTTGTAAAGAAGATAGAACAATATTTGGAGGAGGCATACATTTTCTTTCTAGAGTAATGCACACATACGATACAACGGAGCATAGAAATGATGGAAACTTTACCAAAGTCTTGGAAATGCCTAAGCCACACCTAGGTCTTAGGCTCCAACCTGGAATCCTAGCCTCTCAAGAGGCAGAGGATAGCAGTTCGAGGCCAACCTGGCTACAATAATCTATGAGAATCTATCTCCAATGAACCAGCAGAGAAGTTGGACTGGAGACCTGGCTCAAGGGGTAGAGTATCATCTATGAGTGAAAAAGCTAAGTAAAACCGTGAAGCCTTGAGATCAAGCCCCAGAATTGGCACACACACACACACACACACACACACACCACACACACATACACACACACACACACACACACACACA
>NW_012267251.1:13606614-13609011 GCF_000151885.1 Dipodomys ordii
GAGAGAGAGAGAGAGAGAGAGAGAGAGAGAGAGAGACTGTGTGGTAGAGAGAAAAGATCCTCCCTGAGGAGACAATGATTTTAGGTGGTGGCTTCATAGTCATATTTCCATTTAATTGTATATTTTCATTAAGATGTTATAACTGTATTGGACTTGCCTTAAAAATAGACACATAGTGTCTTGAACTCATGGAGTAAAAGCATGCTGTACAATCAATAAAACACATTAAATTGATTGCCTTGACTTCCCTTAAGCCCTCACCCATAAGAAAGTCTTTGCTTTGACTGCGCATTGCATAGTCCCAAGTTACTGTTGTTAAAGAAGCTGAATAGGGAGAGAAGAAAATGGAATATGTTACTGAACAATTACCTCAAACTAGACCTCTGTGTAGCAAGCTGTACAATGAAAAACATGGTTCCCTGCTGCTGATGCTCCAGATGTGTGTAAGTTGCAGACCTCATGCTTACTGAAGACCCATCAGAATTAATGCTCAAAGCTGAATTAGTCCAATGTTAAGTATTTGTCCTCTTACAAAGGTGACTGTGAGCTACTTGGTTTTTCAGGCCCAGAGTATCCTAGCATGAAGAGACAGTTTGAGAAGATGAAAGATTCCTTCAGTAGAGGAACACCTTGCTAAATAATCATCCAAGAAGACTGAGTTCTCCTAAGAGTCATGACCAAGGAGTTTGAAGGGCCAAGGTTTCAACAGGGTGGGAAGGGATGAATTGTAAGCAATTAAAAATAAAAATAAATGACTGAATGAATAAAAAGGTTAAAAAATAGTTTGACTAGTTGAAGGGTGGTGAGCATACTACATGGTCAGCCAAATATAGCATCAAACGTCATCATTTTAATATTTAAAGCCTTCCTGTGTTAAGTACTACACTAATTAATATTTCTTATTCTATCTTGTTTTATGAGATTAATACTTTACCTTATTGGTTCCACTTTACAGATGAGGAAACAGAGGCAGAGACAGTATATTTTTCTCCCATCACGTGGCAAATTCATTCAGAAATGAAATTTCAAACCAAGGCAGAATTGTCTTCCAAAGCCATACTGTTGAACCCTGCAAAGTACTGGAACTAACAAGAAAAATCCTTGCCTTATTTTCCTTCTTAGATTTCAGGGGTTTTTTGGTATGTTATTGCAAGCTGACATGGTAAAGCCACAAATACCACATAGTATAGAAATCTTTGTTGGCTAGATTCTCAAATGAGCACACCTCCTGAAGACACAGAAACAAGAGATAATAGAGGCAGGATAGACATTTTAACATCAACCCCACCTCAGAGAGGAGAATTAGAGAATTCTAAGCAAGAGACTTTTCAGGCTCACTCTGACACTGATGGAAAGATGCCAATTAGTCTGGGAATAGCTTGGTCTAAACAGAAGTCTCTGAAAATGCCATTAATGCAGGCTGGCAGGGGGTAGGGGGCAGGGGAGGGAGTTGATTGCAGGATTTCATAATTAATCGTGTGGCATTTGAAGTAGTGTGACACAAGATTTCCACTCGGCTCTCATTCCCTAGGGAGAGGCTGTTGCTTAGAATCCGTAGAATGCAGGCATTAAAGAAATAGAGATGAGCTCCATCAGACCCTTCAGTTAATAGATGAGGAAACGGAGAGCCAAAGACAGGCAATCATAAGGCCAAGTCTATGGAGCTGGTCAGTACCAAAGTCAGGATCTAACCCCAAATATCTGGCTTTTACTCTAGTCCACTGCTGTTTTGCCATATATAAGAGAATTCCCCCAAGTCACATCACCAAATAGCACAGGAAGAATTTCATTATATGAATGGAGAGCCAAGAGGTCAAAAGACTAAAAATAATATCCCCATCAGTTATTGTAATAATAAAAGGGCAACAATGCTCAATAGGAAATGTATTCATTATCTTGCTCATGTAACTGTAACCCCTATGTACAGCATTTTTACCAAAAAAAAGTACAAAAAAATTTCTAAATAGCAGGAGGGAAAGAACTCCAACTAACAGGTGAGAAAGTGGGTCGCCCACTTTGGTATATCATAGACATAGAGACTACTAGCATTTTAAGATTGCTCTTGGGATTAGAAGGCGTATTTGGGCATCAAAGGATGCATAGATTTCTTGTATATAGAAGATGATCTGGAGACCCAGGGAAGAAGCAAGTTATCCACATAACTCAGCTATCAATACTGGAACCTGGCAGATGAATTTATTTTTTTATTGTGAAAATACTGTACAGAGGGGTTACAATTACATGGGCAAGATAATGAGTACATTTCTTATCAAGCATTGTAGCCTCCTTTGTTTCCCCTTCCCATCCCTTCCCATCTTCCCCCTGCCCCTCCCACCCAATCCTCCTCGATCCACCCCCCCCCACACCAGAGTTGTAAAGTTTGTTTTTGACATAACG
>NW_012267251.1:13616541-13747310 GCF_000151885.1 Dipodomys ordii
CACACACACCACACACACATACACACACACACACACACACACACACACACGCATGCACACATGCACACACACACACAAAGAATGACCGACATGAATGCAGAGGGAATTTCAAGGAAGAAAATTACCCAACCATAGATATGTTTTATATTTCTGAAGACTATACATGCAAACATCCATGTTTGTGATAATAATAATAATGACAACAACAATAATGATAATGTTCCTTGTAGTAGGTAAACAAATGAAATTTCTGGAATCAGAAATGGGGGCCTCCCCTGCCCCCCCCCAGGGTACTCGCCTAGCTACCCTAATTGAGGCAAAACTCATTAAGCTGTAATTGCTGCTGTGCAGCCTGGTGCTAAGGAAGGTGCTTGAACAGGCACCAAGAAGTAATTCTGATCCTCACCAGTGCTCCCCTCTGTAAGGAAAAGACTCATTTCTTGGCCACCTCATGCTGAGCACAATCTATGAGTTAAAATTAGGGTTAACTTTGCCAACAATGCAACCACCTCATTCTTTCATTCATCAGTTGTTTGCGCTCAGAGATCTGACAATATCATCAGAGCAATTTTGCTTTTGGCACACAGAAGAGGGAATAAAAGGGAAGACATGGGGGAATTCTACCAAGGTAGTAATTTTCTAGGTAATCATCCTAATGTCTTCATCCTGTGTGCATTTGTATGACTAAGTTAATTAGGGGAGTTAATTTTCACAAATGGCCCAAAAATGCCCATTTGCTGGTACCACTGCCTTGTGCCAATGCCTGGCTCAAGGTAACCAGAAAAGATTAGTTGGTGCTCTGCATCCATTACTGTTGCCAGATTGGAGCAGGGAGAACTACATCTGCCAGCTTGGCAGATGTGACCAGGTTTCGAGTTTTCTAAAGGTCTAGGGGAAACAGTCTACCAGCAGCTCCCCGGCCATAGTGAATGCATTCTGCATGTCCATGTGACCAGCAGCTCAGCTGTTCAGCTCATAAAGGATAGAGAAGCAGCTGCTTGTAGGTATGACCCAGACAGCGAGGTTCTGCATGTTGCTAAACCAAGGTAGTAATGGCCTCTGAATGCCTAGGGTCTTCCTGAGCTGTGAGTGGTTTCTTTCAAGGACTTGGAGCTGTGGTTGTAGGAGCCACACACAGCAGCAAATAAAATCCTTGCAGCTCAGGCTTTTCATGCCTGCAATCTGGTGACTTTGGCATCGCACCAGATGGTAACAAAGCCATTGCTTCTCTCTGAGAGAAAACATATTCTTTTGTCATGTGGAGGTTGAGGAGCAAAAAAAGAAAGGGTAAAATTCTCCATGCTATTAGTGTTCAGGAGAAAGGAGACAAGCTATTGGTGAAGAGATGCCCATCACAGGGACAGTAAGAGGACAGCTAGCCAGTGCAAAACTGGAGCTCACACCTAACTTTAAACATTTGTTTGAGGAATTCTCCAGAAAGCTGGCTCTTCTATTCTGGAAAGAAACAGATAACAGTGGCGAAAGAGCTGAGTGAGTTTCTGTCTTGTCTCCAAATGAGTTCTGTCACAATATGCACCATTTCCATTGCTGAATCAATTTCTTTATTTCAGAAGGGAAGGTATTAACACTCTCTTGAAGAACCCGTGAGCCGATTATCTGAGAGTTTATTTGATTTGGAGTACCTTGCACATGGTAGCCGTTAATAAGCCTCATGGTTATTCTACTGCTGCATCTTTATCCTTCCCCTTCCAAAGGCAGTGTCCCATGCTTTCATCCTGAGTGAATTCCTAGAAGGGAGAGATTCTAGCCTCTCCATAGAGTTTGATGGACTTTGTTATTAGGAAGTAACATTTAAGTCACACATACCTAAAACTTTGTTTTGAATTTGAGAGAAAGAGAGACATGAAGGAGGAAGAGGAGGAGATCATTAATGGTAGAAATCTAGTAGGATGGATGTCCCTAAGACTGCTAATGGGTTTTATGTGTAAAATGCATTCCGCCCTCATGTGGGGGAATGTGTATGCAGAACACATGACTATCAAGTGTCAGAACGCATGTTGGAGAACAGGCAGGAAAGCTCCTGGCAGAGTACATTGGAAGCCAGATGTACCTTGTCAGACATTGGTTGCTCAAAATGCCAGCACTCTGTGAAGTGTTTCACAAAGCAAGTTTCCACAACACTAGTCAGCACCTGCACCCACACCACCATCTTTCTTCTGGTACAAAGTTGTTTTCCATCATCAGATTCAACAACAGTGTAACATTACTCTGAAGATGTGCCCTAGTAAGATTACTCTCATGCCCTGTGAAGGATAAACTTTGAAAATGAAAGACAGAGTCTGGAAGCAAGGCTGCCTGCTCAAAGAAAACATTTTTAATTTGCAATAACTAGTATATGTCTAGGATAATCTTACCAGGCAAGCAGAAAAGACCAAAAGCTATGTACATAGGACCATATAAGATGATGCTAAGGGAAATGAACCCCAAGATAGGGACACAAGAGGTTTTTACTTTGTTGCTGATGTTTTTTTAATGTACTATGTGATTTTTTTTCTTTTATATGTTCTTCCCCCTATTGTATAAGCCCTGTTGGGCACTGGTGCCTTGAATCTTGTATATACATTTTTCTAATTTGGAGGGGAAGGGAAATAACAAAATGCTGAAATAAGGATACAAGTTGCTCCATTGTAACAATGAGACTACAACACACTATGTTGAAAATGAACTTTACAACTTAGGGGAGGGGGGGTAGATGGGGGAAGGTAAGGGATAGTAGGGGAAAAACAAAGGATGGGGTAACAATGCTCAATAGGAAATGTACTCATTACCTTACTCATGTAACTGTAATCCCTCTGTACAGTATCTTTACAATAAAATTATTTTAAAAAGCATTTCTGAAAAAAATTCCAAGAAAAAACAGAAGAATGTTGGTTTTGTTTCACTTCCTTTTATTTTATTTTGATTCTTTTTATTTTTGTTTTGCCTTCTTCCCACTCTAAGTAGTATTTCTTAAGTTTTCTTCTCCTTTAAGAACTGAAGACTTAAATTGGCAGTGGCCCATACCTATAATCCTGTCTTCTACTCTGGAGGTAGGATTTGGGAAGGTATGGATTGGATTCAAGTCCCAGCAAGAAGTAGAATAGACCTCCCTCATCTCAACCAATAGTTAGGCATGGTGGTACACACCTGTCATCCTAGCTATGCTATAAAGGAAATATCAATAGGAAATCATAGTCTAGGCTGACTCAGACAATAAACAAGGCTTTATGTTAAAAACATTATGTTAGATGAAGCAAGCCAGACCCAAAGAAACACAGGCTGTATGGTTCCCCTCATTTGTTATACCTAGACTATGTCTAAAATATTCTTAATGGGAGATGACAATAACCCAATAGTTATGTGCATATAACTATATAAAATGATGCTTATCGAAATGAACTCCAAGAAATGGAAACAAAAGTTTCTTTATATCAGTGTGCTGTTTGCAGTTATTTCTCCTCTCCTCCTTTCTTGTTATTCCCTGTCGTCACTGTTTTTTATTCCTGTACTCTTTGTCTTGTTGTTAGTTTATCTGAATTTTGGAAGGGAAGGGGAATCATGGAAGTGGTGGGACAAAGGCAAAACAATGCAACAACAATACTCACTAGAAACTGTGTTGGAAGGGGCTGGGAAGGTGGCTCAGTGGTAGAGCGCTTGCCTTGCATGCTTGAGGCCCTGGGTTCAATTCCTCAGCACCACATAAGCAAAAAGAAAAAAGCTGGAAGTGGCTCTGTGGCTCAAGTGGTAGAGCGCTAGCCTTGAGCTGAAGAGCTGAGGGACAGCGCCCAGGCCCAGAGTTCAGGCCCCACGACCGGACCCCCCCCCAAAAAAAGAAACTGTGTTGGAAATGAACTTTACAATGTATGGGGGAGCTGAAGAGCTGAGGGACAGCGCCCAGGCCCAGAGTTCAGGCCCCACGACCGGACCCCCCCCCCAAAAAAGAAACTGTGTTGGAAATGAACTTTACAATGTATGGGGGAGAGGAGTTGGGGAGGGGAAGCGTGAGAAAATGAGAGAGGGGTAACACTATTCAAAAAATGTATTCATTTCCTTATGTAACTGTAACCCCTCTGTACATCACCTTTACAATAAAGTTTAAAAAAACATAAAAAGCAAAAAGGGGTGTGGATATGGCCCAAGTAGTACAGAAACTAACAGGGAAGGCTAAACAGGAAGACACTGTCTCATAAAAAAATAAATAAACAACAAAAACAACAGAACCAAAATTTGAAGCTACATAGAAATACTTTTGCACTTGTAGGTGCTTTAACATTAATGTTTCACAAACACCCCAGAAGTCCTGGACACACGAAAACCCCATGAAATGTCTCACCCAAGGAGTTTCCTTTTAAAAAACAAGGTTCATATTCCTGGTTTAAAAAATGCAATGAATATCTTAGGAAATGGAAATATAAGAAAGATCTAGTCCACATCCTTTCTTTCATAAGGACTTCTATCTGTCATTTATTTAACCTTTATGACAACTTTGTGGGAGAGAATGTTTTCTCCATTTATTTGACATAGGAAGATGTTTATGTGAAGAATGATTTACTCACTTGTCCATCATTGCCCAGCCCAGCAGTGAGAGCTGCAAACTTCAAACCCACATCTGTTCAACTCAAGAAATTGTACTTATGATCATTATTCAACTCTCAATGGGATTCTAGATACGGAATCACTGGAAAAACGAAGAGAAAGCCAGACCAGAAGAAAGGCAATCAAAGCAAGGTTTGCAGACAGCAGTTTGCCTATGATTCTCTCCAACTTCTTGCTGTGATTATTCTTAAGAAGCTAGCAATCCCAGAGACACATTTCAGACAGCGATGTGCAGTACAGCAGGAGAGTGACATTCAAGTCTCAAAGCACACCAAGTTCCAGTGAAGAACTGAGCTTTCTTCTTTCTTTCTAAACTTCCTAAATAACAGTAAAGTGAAGGGCCTTCAAATGTGCCTCCTGTTTTTCAGAGAGCAAGAACTGGCATAACCTCTATGCATTTGCACATTTTAAAATACATAGTGCATGTAGACATTTATTGAGTACCTGGTCCCTTCCCAGGCATAGTACTAGAGCTACTCCAAGGTGAATAAGATGTGAATCCAACTCTCAGAGTAAATAACAAATTCATAGGGAAAAAATACCCTGAGAAATATTCAGATGCAATGGCAATTCAGGGTATACAGTTAGTAACTCTTATAAGGAAATGATGAATCCAAGGCCTTACAGTTCACAGTGGAAAGAGTTTTATTAGTTATATTGATCAGGGATGGATTCATGGAGGACATGGAATATTATCAGGGATTTGAATACATATATGTATATATTTCATATACCTAATGATGGAGTATAATACACACAAAACACATGTACACATATGCAAAAGTGTCTTAAAAGAATTTTTTAATCTCATGATGTAATTAATTTCTTATTCTGGGACTGGATTCTTTCTATGCACATATCAAGGACCATTAATCCTGGCTCAAAAATGTTCTCATAATAGCCTTCTTCCTTTACTTTGCAGAAACATTAAATATTTGGAGCACGTTTTGGATTTAAGTGGATAAAGATAACAGATGTCACCGCCTAGACAAAAACAAACAAGAAGCAAAGTCTGCATTCCATAAATGTAGGGCACCTGTAACTCACAATCAGAGTGAATGAAAATGAAGAAGAGATAAAAGTAATAATAAATCTGAAATCCAATTCACAGAGAGAAGGATTCCAAAGAAAAGCAAGACTCTTTACCCAACAGGTATCCACAAAAGCAGCAGAATCAGCAGGAATAAAGTATGGGGCACTTGTACTGGGTATTTGCTGAAACTCTCTTCCCTGTAAAGTCCCAGTTCCTGCCTTGTGCAGCCAACTGCTTCTCCATGGCAAAAGATGAGATGTTTTGGACAGTAAACTCTACTGGCCAAGAATAAAGACCTCCAGGTACTAATATTGGTTGTTATTTAATATAGGCCACCATTATTGCACACCAAGTTGCATGACATTTTTGTTTTAATGCATATTAGTTTAAGTAAGAAGACCTTTTGTTTCTTCAATCATAAATAGAACTAGACATCCAAACATTATCTAATATTAAAAACATGAACAAATGGGGGGGAAGGAACTCAATAGAGTGATAAATTAGAAAACAGAAAAAAACATGAATTATAACTAACATTGCCAGAGGGATAAGGAAAAAATGGCTTCCATGAAGCCAGAACAGATATTTTAAGAAAGAAGAAGGAATCAGAGAAGGAGGAAGAGGATAGGGAAGAGAAGGGGAGGGAAGGGAAGAAGAAATGGAAGAAGAAGAGAAAAGGGGATAGGGAGGAAGAGGAGTAGAAGAAGAAAGCAAGATGAAAATCCACAAAAAAAAACTACTAGAAAGAGGAGATGGAAAGCCCGGCATTGGTGGCTCCCACCTATAATCCTGCTAATCATGAGGCTGAGATCTGAGGACTGTGATTTAAAACCAGCTCAGACAGGAAAGTCTGTGAAACTTACATCTATAATTAACCACCAAAAAGAAAAGAAAAGACAAGAAAACAGAAAGCCAGAAGTAGAGCTGTGGTTCAAGTGGTAGAGTACTAGCTTTGAGCAGTAAAGCTCAGCAATAGATAATTCCCAGGTCCTGAGTTCAAATACCAGGATTAGTGCTTTCTCTCTCTCTCTCTCTCTCACACACACACACACACACACACACACACACACACACTAAAAGGAAGTAGGAGGAGGAGGAGGAGTATAGATGTTGTTATGTATGGCGAGCTGAAGAAGATGAAGAGGAAACATTCTTTTGGTAGTACTTAACTATTTTGATAGGAACTATTTCTGTGTTATTTTGATAAAATAAATCCAATTTCCACAGATTTAAAATTACGCTCATTTCTATGTTATTTCCTTTTGCTTATTGTGTCAAATTATCTGGACAATTTTTTTCAAAAAGAAAGATTTATTGTGGCTCACATTTTCATAGCTTCTAGTCAATACTTGGCTGGCTGTGAAGGAGAACATCATGGCTAATTGGGGTTGGTGAAGCAAAGCTGTTCACCTCAGAGATGCCAGGAGCAGAGACACAGGAAGGAGAGACTGGAGACATACCCTTCAAAGGACATACTGCTTGGGGAAGTGCATCATCTGCCTTGTCATTTTCACCACCTCGCAAATACAATATCAAATTATTAATCAATCAATCAATGATTGAATTAGAGCCCTCATGATCCAATAACTGCCCTAAACCCATCTTCTGATCATTGTGTTTGGAACCAAGCCACTAACATATGAGCTTTGTGTGAGGAACATATCATCCCCAAATTTAACGGCTTACAAAAGCAGAGATTCGTGGTATCCTGAAAATTCCATTCTCTCCTTTCCCTCCAAATAAACCAATAAAAGAAAGTTGTTTTTTTTTTAAAAATCACCAAATGAAGTGCTAAATATTCCCAGGCAACAATAATTTCTGACTTAGAATAACTGAAAAGAAGCTTTTTAATTATGAAAATTTAGGTCACATATTATTAATGTTATTGTATATTTTGTACTAACTCCCATGTATAGTTCCAGTTGAAAAGTACCTGTTGGTATTGGGGAAAACAAAATTTGAGTGAATGCTAAAGAAATATATATATATATATATATATATATATATATATATATAATTGGATATCATATGAGACCAAATAGTTAGCTAGTGAATTAAATAAATACTTATAATGTTAGATTGTGTACACCGAGGTAATTGTATGCTTTTCATCTTAGACTTTTAAGTAAGCCATAAGAAATAAAAAATGTTTCTTCAAATAAAGATGTACATATACAAAATCATTTATCTCAGCATTGTTAGACTAACAGTTAAAAACTGAAAGCAGCCAGGTGCCAGTAGCTCATAACCTGCAATCCAATCTATACAGGTCACTGAGATCTGAGGATTGAGGTTCAAAGCCAGCCTGGGCAGGAAAGTCCATAAGACTCTTATCTCCAATTAATCACAGAAAAATCCAGAAATGGATTGCTCAAGTGTTAAAGTACTAGTCTTGAGCAGAAAGAAGCTCAGGGATAGCACCAGGCCCAGAGTTCAGCAAAAGAAAGAAAGAAAGTAAAAGAGGAAGAGAGAGAAAGAGGAAGGGAAGAAGCGAGGGAGGGGGGGAAGGAAGGAAGGAAAGAAAGAAGGAAAGAAGGATGGAAGAGAGAAAAGTGAACAACCTAGAAGGCTGTTGATGAATTATTGGTTGAATAATGCGACATATTTGTATAATAAGATATACCCATCTGAGCCCCATAAAGCTACTAGTTATTAAAAGAAAAAGTATGTGAGGTATGATATAGTATTTTAAGAGACCCAAACATTGTATTCAGTGTGATATCCTGTTTTACTTCATTTGTTTTATTTAAATATTGTTCTATTTTGCCTCAGTAAGAATACCGCTCTATAACTTAGTAATTTTGTGCCTGAATGTAACCAAAACTCTTCAGCCTTCAATTTATTATGTACAAAATAGGAATGCTAATAGCCTCGGCACCATGAGGTTGCTATGTACAGTAAATGAATTTGTATATGCAAAATGCTTTGAACATTTCCTGGTACGTGGTTAAGCAATGTGTGTCAATAGAAGGAAAAGGAGATGAGAAGAACTATAATATGGGCCTTCAGTGTTGCCTTTGAAAGTGGAATTCTGGGGACCTTCATTTCTAGTCTAGACTTGGCAATGACTTTTTAAATTTTTGGTGACAATTGTATTACTTCTTTATAAGAAGAAATATTTTATTAATAACTTTAAAAGACAAATTTAGTAATAGGAAAAAGAATCAGATGATGCATCTCCAACCAATAATCTCTTTTAGCAAGGGAGGACAACAATTCTATTTTCCTTTGCTTTAAATAATTCTTTTCTTAATAGTGTCTTGACATGGTTACTCAGTCAGGGATCTATAGATAGATTTTGTTGTTGTTGTTGTTGAGCATGGGGCTTGAAATCAGGGCCTGGGTGCTGTCCCTAAGCCATTTAGCTCAAGGCTAGTGCTATACCACTTTCGGTCACATCCCCAGTTCCATTTTTCAGGTCATTAATTGGAGATAAGTATCTCATGGACTTTCTTGCCCAGGTTGGCTTTGAACCGTGATCCCCAGATCTTGCCTCCAGAGTAGCTAGGATTACAGGCTTGAGCCACAAGCACTTGACTTAGGTAGATTCATGATGATCCAAAAGCCTCTGTAGAGTTTATTTTAATTTGGCTCTTTTTTTTAAACTACAATATTTATCCTTAAAAAAAATTGTAGCTGTGGGCTGATGGCTCACACTTTAATCCTAGCTACTCAGGAGGCTGACATCTACAGAGTGCAGTTCAAAGGTAGTCTGGGAAGGAAAGTCTGTGAGACTTTTATCACCAGAAAAAAGTCAGGGGTGGTCCCGTGGTCCCGTGGTTCAAGTGATAGGAGCCTTGAATGAGAAAGCTTAGGGAAAGCACCCAGGCCCTGAGTTCAAGCCTAGGACTAGTGTATGGGTGCACACACACACACACACACACACACACACACACACAGACCAAAAAGAAAAAGGAAAAAAAAGAAATTAACACTAGCTCATCTTAATACATGAGATGACTATATGACCCCAAACACTAGCAAATGATTTCAACACTCAGGCCAGGTAAATAAAAGAAGATACTGTTTTGCTAAATATGGTCCCACATTGACCTGATACCACAATTTGGGAATGCAGGATTTTACTGCTTTGTGTACTGAACAAGACAGAGTGGTGTACAAAATTTCTTTTACTAAGTTCAAAAGCCCAAAGAATTCGGATAGCAGTAGTTCTGAGACAGGGCTTGGTTATGGCAAACACGATTTATCACAATAAACCAATCCTGTTCACTTGAATTTCACAGTGGTGCTTAAACTATTATTTACATTTAATTTTATAAGCTCATTTGGGATTTATAGTAGCTTAAGAACCTTAATCTTTTATTAGGAACTTATATTTAGTTTTATGTTTACATGATTAAGTGACAATAAAAATAAACATTGAATGTTTATGAGAAAGAATTTTTTTTCTCTAAAGGGAGATCATGCATCCAAGATTGGTAAATAATATATCATGTAAACTTTAATTAGAATAGAACTTTAATATAATTTGAATATCTAAAAAAATCTCTATTATCTTCTCAACACTGATCTAGCAGGGTATTACAGAAAGCATTTATTCTATGGTCTTCGTACTTGGTGGGTTTACGAATTTCAAGATGTTACTACGGAACTATTAGATTACAATATAAGATAGGTAGGTGGTTGATACCTGGAGTTGCTCAGCCAGTGCCTGGCAGTTCATTCAGCTCAAAGCCCAGAAGGGTAACCGAGCAAGCTGCAAGGGAACTGGGGCCTCAACCTTTATTCTTACCTTATTTTATTGTAAAGATGCTGTACAGAGGGGTTACAGTTAGCTGAGTAAGGTAATGCATTTCTGGTCAAGCATTGTTACCCTCTCCTTTGTTTTTCTCCTACCATCCCTTTCCTCCCCCACTCTTGAAGGAGGAGACAGGAAGTTGGCAAGCCAGAAAAACTGCCTGGAGAATGAGGAGGGTGTTTTATGTTGCCTAGGTTGATGATGGGGATCTGATGGGAGCTTCTATATGGCCTGAGGGCAGGAGACAGGGAACTACTGCAAGTGTATCCAAAATTATAAGATAAAATGATATTATGAGAAGATGCTTCTGAGAAAAGCATTTAACAAGGTATTATTGCATGCCAAGCACTATGCTGAGCACAAACACATTACCTCAGTCCAAGATGGACTTAAAATGGAGACACAGAGACCACAGCTCGTGACCTCATTCAAGAGTATGAACCAGGTCTGTCTGCCTGCTTTTGCACCAAACAACAATCACCAAAATAAAAATTTAAAGGCAGAGGAAAGAGAAATGACCAAAGTCTTAGCTTCCAACTGCCCAACACTTCCTTGGTCAGCCTGTATCTCTGCAGTGGTGCCTAGTGCCCTATGCATCCTAAGGCTGTCATCCCAAAGGGGCAATGAATATGCAAATATGAGTCTTACATTTGCATAAGTACCTCAGTGAGGGAGAGAGGCAGCATGGTACATGCATACATGACTGCATGCTTGCATGTGTGTGTGTGTGTGTGTGTTGGGATAGGCATATTATATGTCCAGTTTATCCCTTGTCCTTAAGGTTTCCAGCATTCTCTATAGTTAGGTCTTGATCTAAACAAGCTACACATTGTAGTATCAAAGTCCTACAGGAAGAGCTTGGGTTTGCATTCCACTCCTGACTTATACTAGCTCTGTGACCTCAAACAGATCACTTCACTTTTCAGTTTAGTCTATTTCCTGGACTATAAAATTCAGGTTCTCACACTTTACCCAATTGGTAAGAAGAGGCTGCTTAGAGTCTCTTGTGGGCGCATTACAGATTTCATCCTTTGCTCTGGTATTTTTCTTTGCAGAGTTCTTGAGCTTAGCAGGGCACAGCATGGGGACTGGGACAGGCCGGGGTGCGGCACTGATTCCAGGCATGAGAGAGAAGCAGGAAAGCAGAGGCAGACAGCTGCCACAGGATCCCCACTTTGGCGCTTAGGGAGCAGCACAGTTGGGTTATAGGAGAGCCCCAGTGTAAACAACTGGGCTGTCAAACGGCCCACCAGCTGCCACTTTGGAAGCACTGAAGTGAAGGTGACAGAGAATGCTCAGACTCACTTAGAAAATAGCAAGGGATGGAGCCAGGCTTGTGAGTGGGAAAGCAGGCTTAGCACGGCCACACGCAGGGCTGAACTCTCTCACAAGCTTTCTGGCCTGAAAAAAGCAGTCAAGCCAGTCAGTGTGAGGTCTGGAGCAAGGAAGCCAGGGTACATTATGCAACATTTGCCTGCAACAGAAATGAACCTAAAGCAAGGGCTAGCAGGGGGTTGAGACTAAAGAACGTATCACTCTCCTTTCCATGTGGGATATCCCTTTCCTTTCCATCCTCCCTAGGTTTTCTCTGGTAGCTACAACCAGCAGCTTAGAGCAGAATTGTGTTCCTTTCTCTCATCTTCCTGACTTCTCCTATCTGTGAAAGGTCATTGATTTTATATTCCACAGTCCTTCATTTAGCCCCTGAATTAGCTTGATAAAAGACTAATTTTTTTAATATGAAAGCTACAGCTTTCAGCAAGTCTTTCTATTTGGGGATAAATGGATTTTTACACACATGCCCTTGAATATAATTAAAACGTAAGACAGCTTTAATGACCACTCCAGTATGTACACAAACCCTAATGGAGAAGAAATGGGCAGAAATTCCAACATTGGAGGGAAGTTGAAGGCTTCTTTCCATGTTATCCAACCAGTTTTTTTTAATTGGATTTTTATTTGTTCTTGTTTTGCTTTGCTTGACCATTCTATCTCCCTGTCCTTATCAAACACAGTTTACAGAACATAGCCAGCCTGAATACGACCAGAAATTTAGAATCAAGCTTTCCAGGGACATTAAAGGTGACCAGGTATGGAGGGCAGGACTTCCCTGGTAAAAGTACTCCACCAATCCTATTAACATGCATGACTTGAAGGAAATTACACACACTTAGATTTCAAACATAACTCATTGTCTCAAGGACTTGTTAGTAGCGGTAGGGGGTCAAGAGTTTTCCAGAATCTTTTAAGTGAATCTATTTGAAGACTGGAATGAGCCAGTGATCAATCATAGCAAAATGTTTCCAAGAAGAGACTGCATAATAGAGTCCTTGGAATCAGATCTGCACTTCAATTCAAACAATTGAATTATTAAAAAAAAAGGAAAAAAAAGTGACTTCAGCCAAGTTGCAGGTGCATATACAACTGACCAGATTTTTAAAAAATTAAATTCCTTAAAAAGTGGGTAGAACATAGGAAACTGGAGTTCTTAAAAGGAGAATGTTATATGCAGTCTTTAATTCAACCAACCTTAATTAACAGGACACCTCCTGGTGCCTAACTGTTCAGCTGTTAGTGTAAGATAAATTGCATCATCACATCCAACTAAATTTAACCAATCTACTCATTAAAACCCTTTAAGTGCATATCCTTATCAAGCATTTGATTCATTGGACCAACTCTGACAAGTGCCATACATCCCTCTACCTGGAAGAGAGATGAATAAAAGGTCATCCTTGAGTTCCTCCAGCACCATATACTGTCTTATTTCCCAAAGGACCTTTTAGAAGACCAGTTCAAACTTCTCCAACACAATGTATAGGTCCAAGAGACCTCAAATATTTCCTCGGTCCCCACATGGTCATGTTTTTCCTCCCCTCTATGCTGCCTGGGCTAGAGAGGAAAGAAGTGTGTTCTTATGTGCAACTCCTTAGGACTGGATTGGGGTTACAATAAGTGGTGAACCTAAGAAGGAAACAGGAAATCCAAACTCGACTTTGTCTTTGTTCTGAGCAGCATCGTGGACCCCTGTTCGGCCCCTCTGCACCTCGTGGTGAAGATTTCCACTCCACTTACACAGGAGTGCTGGGGGAGCCAAAACTCCATGGCTGATGGAAAATTACTTCACCTAAAGCACTTACCTACTCCCTGACAGCCATTTCTTAGAACTGTCCTTGCTGCAGACCTCGCTGAGCCTTGTCCCCTCCCCTTGAACAAATGTACCAATGGTCTTGGAAGAGAGCCTAAAACCAAGGTCACGTCTGATGCTGACACTCCTGACTGACACAGAGACTGTTGAAACCTTGATACTTGTCAATCAAAATAGCATTGCTCATCCACCCCCCTCCCTCTCAACCCACTTCCATCTGACCACCCCCACCTCGACCTTACTCCTTCTGCCTAATATTTAAAGAGATCCTAGTTGTGAGTGGATTACACCATTTCCCCTTGAGCCAGACTGAAGGCTGCCCTTGGTTGTCCTTCCCAGATTCTTCCCCCACAAAAGTCTATTGGTCTGTTGAGTTCATTTTCTGCCCTATCCTCATGACTCAGTTTCCTTACAGTGGTGGGAGGGGGCGGGTATTCAGTTTCCTGTTCAGATTCTCAGAGCCAAGCACTGATCCAAATCCTGTAGTTTGGCTATCTGCTGTCTACATTTCTTCAGAATGTGTCTTTGGGGAACAGGGGAGGAAATGGAATGATGAAATGAGCCTAGAGGGAGGAGATGGAACTGACTAAATTGTGACTTGCTTAAGGCGTTGAGCAAGTTCACTATGAATAGCAGAACTGTGAGAGGCCTTTGTGATGAGGGCATGAGGGTGGGGTGTTATGGGGAAAGCCACACAGGCCGAATTCTAATTTAGCTAGAAGAGTTAATGATTTTAATGATTTGTTGTGATCTCCAAACAACAGTTAAAAGATAAATCCACATCATTAAGGCTATTAGGGTGTTTTGCTTCATTTAGCTAATGGCGGTGGGTTGAGGGGCTTGGGTTGAATGTTGGAGGTTGTTTTGCTGTGAAGGCACCCACATTTAAATAATAAAAACAAGCTCCTGGGGCCCATGAGCAATTGGATACCAAATCCTTGTAGGCACAACTGGAAAGATGTCCTTGAAACTTAACCCCAAAGTTTGCTCAGATGTCCTTTCTGTGTATTCTGGGTAGAAAGTAAACAAGCACAGAAAATTGAAAGTTGATTGTTTTTCATCTTGGCTGGAGGGTCCAGTCCAGGGAAAAAGACAAAGGTTCCCAGTACTTTGATACTCTGGGGAAACGTGATTATGCTCCTAGAATGAAAGGCCAAAGGCCATGCCCATTGGTATGTATGGGATCAGAAGGAATCAGAGGAGGGGGCTGCTCTTACCATATTCTTTTTTGACGATAAGGACCCAGAACTGTCAAACTAGTAAACCCAGCAAAGGGGACTATTTGGAGTTCTGTATTAACCAGCACATAAGCATATTTACCGTACATTGGCCATCAGAATTTAAACAAAGATTCCAAAGCACTAGATATACATTGAAGCAGATCTAGCGCCATCAGTCAATGTCTTGCCTGCAATCTCTACTTTGAAATTCCATCTTGATGGGCACTCAGTCTTTCTGAAGCCCTCATGTGGATTAACTAAGAAAAGTCTGAGAAACTCCAGGCCTGCATTCCACTGTAACACAGTCAGGAGACAGACTTTGTGGCATCAATTCTCCCCAACTGCCACCTACAGAATTTAACCCTTATGCCTATTAGCTCCAACTTTCACTTCTCCAGTTTTGGTATTGATACCACCGTATTATATCATCCCCTACCCCTACTTTTATCCACAGATCCTGAGATGGAGTAAGCATCTTCATTCTTCAATGCTTTTCATCCAATGTTGTTTACTTTTGATTTATCCTGCTCTGTTTGAGTGTCAACTTGAACTTAGAGCCTCTTGGTCTCCATTGGATTTTACTATTCAAAGATGGCACTCTGTCACTTAAGTCATACCTCTACTTCCAGCTGCTTGCTGGTTAATTGGAGATAAATGTCTCACGTAGTTTTCTTGCCTGGGCTGGCTTCAACCCATGTCCGGTAGATCTCAGCCTTCTGAGTAGCTAGGATTAAAGGTGTCAGACAGCTGTGTCCCCCTTAAGAAGTGTTTTAATTATACTCTTGCCAACATAGTATATACAATCCTTCCTCATTTTAATATACTCAAGGATGTTTTCAATACCTTGGCCCCTCAGTTCTTTGACTTAGTCTCTCATTGTTTCAGTCACCCAAACCCATGGTCATTTTCTAGACCTTGTCATTAGCAATAACCTCATCTCTTGCCAATATAAGCTTAAAGCATCCCATTATTCACCAGTACGTCTTGTCTTTTCCACAATGCCCATAATTCTTCCTCTCAGACTTGTCAAACTACATCTAAACATTCCCTAAGCTCACAAACTTTTCAGGGTTCCCTCATTCTGGATTTAAATTTGATGGTGATTAATTGAAATCATTCCCTTGACTATATTCTCAATACCCTTATAATCTCCTTTTTTTCTCTTCACCATAATCTCCCAGCAAAAGTCACATCTAAGCATAATTTTGTTGAATATATTCATGATCCTAACTAAGCCTTTGGTTTTTTTTCTAGTCTATATTTGCCATAGCCTTTCTTTCATTTTTGTAAGCCAGTTCTTGTTTTTTTTTTCTTTTCCTCTCATTTCAAATGTCCATTATCTCCATCCTACTTATCGTTGACTGATGGCCTTGGTGACCACTTGACTAAGACATCAGAGGAGCCTTCATCACCAGGGAAGCAATCCCAACCACTCACTGGCATCTGTCACGGAATGGGTGCTGTGACTTTCTGTGGGTTTAAGCTTTTCTACTCTCTTTTACCTACTTCGGCAATTCTCCCTTCTCCCTTCTCCCTCTAACATCAAATTTTCTCTGGTGATTGAGGGTTCTCCTAATTGCACAATCACCCTATAATTGCCAATCATTTTTCTATTCAATCCAAGATGGAGGAGTCATCTTTCTGACCCTACTCCTTTCCTTTCCCCACAAATATTCAGAATCTATCAATTTTTTTTCACCACCTCCACAGCTACCATGTTGCTCTCAGCCACAAGATAGCTTCCTGGGATTAGGATGACAATGTATTAACTAATTAAGGAACTTCCTTGGCACTTCCTTCATGATCTTTTGCTTATTCCCAACACAGCATTGAAAAATCTCTCTTTAAAATGTAAGGTAGTCCATTACTCCTCTCTTAAACTCTCCAATGGCTTGCCTCTTTACCAAAAGTAAAATATAACATGCCTTCAATAACCGTCAGGTATGCTTCCTCCCACTCACCCCCAGCCTCTCTGACCTTGTAGCTACAGCTCTCCACTATGTTCCTTACATAGTAGTTATAGTGGTTTCCTGGATTTTCCTTGAATCTAAGAACTAAAGCATATCTCTGCTTGAAGCCCTTTGTGTTTGTCACCTGTATCTATTAGGACATACCAAATACAATAATTGCTTCCATTTATATCTCTTCAAGTCTCTCCTTATGTGCCAATAATGTTTTTTATTTTTAATGTTCTAATTATAATAGAAATTCCACTTTTCTCAGTAATTCCTGCCCCTGAAACTTACTCATCATTTGATATACTGCACACTTACTTATTTTCTCCTTGCCTACCTCTATCATGTAAATTCCATGAAAGAAGGTATTGAAATCTATATTTTCTTATTCTTTTATTCATCATCAATATTATTATTATTATTACTATTATTATCTTTAAGTAGTTATACAGATTGGTTTCAGGTTAACATGCCAGTTTATGAGTGTAATACATGTTGATCAATGTCACACCTTTCATAATTCTCCCCCAAACTCTCCAAATGCCAGAAAACTAGGTTTTCAGCGCTATTGTTTAGAAAAGGAGCTGCCATATAATGTGCACATGTATCACATACACTAGCTGAATGAATCAGGACTTGACCAAAAAGATGAACAAGAATTTATTAAGAACTAAGGATACACACAAAACTCTTCTATGGAAAGAAAATAAACATATGTACTCCTAAGTCCTTAAGTGAGCTACAATCTTGTTAGGGAGCAATATCGTCATTAACATATCTATCAATACCTTTTTATTTGTAGTGCTGGTCCTGGAGCTTGAACTCAGGGCCTCTACCACTTGAAGCACAGCCCTACTTAAATCTTTATGCTCTTTTTTAATTGGAGATGGGTCTCCCACACTTTCCTGCCCAGGCTGGCTTCAAACCATGATCCTCAGATCTCAGCCTCCAGAGTAGCTAGGATTATAGGTGTGAACCACCAGCATCCAGCTATATCAATATCATTTATCATACAAGACGAGGGTCTATTTGAGCCCACTGTAATCACTTGAAGCTTCAACGTAAAAGTAGATGTTTTATGAGGCTATATATGAAATCTGTTTAGCTCAAAATTTAAGAGGCAAATAAATAGCTTTGCAATAAAAAGAGTAAGATAAAACCTTTTTCATCTCCTTCAGAGTGCCAGAGGAAATGTAGAGAACTCAATAAGGAGAAGATGTGGAAGGTCTGACAGGATCCACAGTGTACAGATAGAAATGTACAAAGATGATATAGAGTATGTGTGTGCTGACTCCAAAGGACACATACAACACAGACAGCATTCACTGTACAAAAGCTTCTATAAAAATGTATACTATAATCCAAGGTATACCAGGTCTGCTCTTATTGGAACACAGAGAGACAGAGATAAAGAAAAAGAGTACACATGCCCAGGATTGGGCAAGAAGCAACATCCAATCTGTCCAGATATGAAACTCTCCTCTTGGCCTCACATTGAGAGGTTTTCAAATATCTAGCATTTTTGAATACTAGGCTTTGTATTTTGTTGTTATTTATTTGCTTAGTGAGGAGAGACCAGCAGTGATAATAAAATTACATCCTGGCCTGGTGGCATATATCTGTAGTCTCAATTGCCCTGTAGGAAGATTGAAAAATCAAGATTTTTCTGGGCTACATCGTGAGTTCAGCCTGGTCAGGTAACCGAGACCCTGTCTCAAAATACAATAATAAAAAAGGACTAAGAATATAACTTAGTGGTAGAGTACTTGCCTAGCATGTATAAGGCCCTGGTTCAATTCCTAACACACAAAGAAAGAAAATGAATTTTAAAAAAGCACTGTCTTTTATATGTTTCCAACAAGAAGATTGTAAAAGTAAACTATGTAGAAAACTCTGTATGATTTCCAACTAGAGTAGAGCAGAGTGCCATTGACGCTTAGTACTATCCCTTTACTGCCCATTTGTTCATTTAATAACTATTTATTGAGAACCTGTGATTCCCAGGAACTAGTCTCAGCTGTGTCATCATGGAGCTTACAGTCTAATGGCAAGAGATAGATTTAAAGGTGTATAATATGCCAGCTCGTTATCAATGTTATGGAGAAAAGGAGAGAGGGGGGAATTCTGGGGAATTTAGATGGTTATCTGGTTAAAGAGCTTATTTAGGCCTCCTACTGATATGTGACATTTGAACAAAACCCCCAAAAGAGATAGAAATGGTTATTTGAAAATCTGGACCAAAGAACATTTCAAACAAAAGCATAAACAAGGAATAGACGGAGGTACCCTAGAGCAGGCTCTCCTTAGTTGAGTCCCAGTAGAGTTGTTAATGTGACTACAAGCATTGGATCACAGAACAGGAAATAACCACCAGCTCCATCATCTAAGAACTTTGACTTCATTTGAAAGAACTTTGATTTCATTTTTATTTTTATTTTTGTCAGTCGTGGGGTCTTGAACTCTGGGCCTGGGCGCTGTCCCCCAGCAATTCAGCTCAAGGCTAGTGCCCTACCACCTGAACCACAGCACCACTTTGGCTTTTTCTGCTTATGTGATGCTGAGGAATAGAACCCAGGGCTTCATGCATGTAAGGAAGCACTCTACCACTGAGCTACCTTCCCAGCTTTGGCTTTTAATTGGAGTGGTATAAGAAACCAGTAGAGGTCTTTGATGAGACTAGTTCCATGATGGAATATATCTTTGATTCTGAGTGTACTGTTGAAAATACACTGTGGTTGGGGCAGAGGGCAGAGTCTGAACTGGGGAAGCCACTGAAGGGGCCATTACCAAAATCTGCAATGGTAATTGCGGCTGTTGTGTAGTTGGTGAGAGTGATTGCACTCTAAATGTCACTGAAACTGTTTAGAATTTACAAGTGGTTTAGACAGCATTGAGAAAGAGGAGAAAAGAATGGATCCAGGCTTTTAGACACAGCTACTAGAAGGACGAAGTTGTCATTTAGTGAGATGGAGAGACTTTATGAGAAACAGGTCCAGTGAGGTACAGGGGAAACAGATCAGCTCTGGATATACTGTGTCACAATGCCTATCAGACATCCACGGGACAAAATGCAAATGTGGAGCTTTGAGATGAGGAACTAAACCTCTTCTGCTACTTTCATTATACCATATGACACATGGCTGAACTGACTTTTCTGCCTGTAACAATCAACTGATTCCTAGTTGGGCAAAACTAGGGGAACTATACCTGTGAGATTCTTTTTAAGGATTAATTTATATTACAATATACATAGACATTGCAATATACATTACATTGTATAATGTGTATTGCCATGATTAGGTTCTAAATCATGTAGATTGACTCTTACATGATAATCAAGTGTGAAAAGGGGAAAAGTCAATGGAAATTAGAGTCGCCAAAACATGACACTAGGTCATTGTTATAAAAGATGAGTGGTTTGGGAAGAACAATGGGGCACATGGGGGATTTGTTTAGCAAGGGAACTAACTGGAACAGATGCCAGCATATTATCCAATATATTTTAGTATTAGTCTCAAAATATTTTCCTGTGTAACCTTCTACCTACCAAACTACTCTGGGGGTACTGATTATGTAGCAGGAGAATAATAATCTGTGTCTGGACAAGACTAAGCTTGAAAAACAGCCATTTTGTATGCTACCAGCCACCCTACATCAGAGGTTTGAGGTACGTAGGATTGATTCAGGCCAAAGATCTACGTGTATACACAGTTATATTATAATAACACACAAGAGTGTATACATTCTGGTTAACTAAAGCAGACTAAGGAAAGAATGTCAGATTGTGAAATTTCTTCAAAATCAGAGCCAAGACAGTATTTCCAGGAAGAACTGGTTAATTCATAACATCAGTATGTACATGTGAAGGATACCATTGCCAAGGTGCAGAGATGCGGAGTATTTGCACTCAAGACCTTGGTACTCCCAGTGGCTTTCTAATCCCTGGGAAACCACAGCAGAGCACGCCTCTTCTCCACACCTCCTGTTTGTGTATCCAAGGAGTGTGAACAGACCCATTTCACGTGTTGTGTGTGCATCTGGTCAGGAAGCCTTGGTTATGGATCACTGCCTGAAATCCCAAGGAGATAGAGAAACCAAGTCTGGCTTCTACACTGGGACAGAGTATGGAAAATGTACAGAAGAGAAGGAAAACAGTATTATCACCACCAAAAACATGAGTAGGAAGTTTGGTCAGAAAACCACAGGCATGAAGCTTTCATCCTTCACCATACCTCAGTCTGACTAAAACTAATTTTTGTTCCTCTCCTATGAAAGGATAAAATTTAATATATCCACGAGAGTCGATTTTATGACACTAGTTTCATGACCAGAAAGGGAACTTTGCACACATCCTTTTCAGAAAGCATAACAAAGAAGAAATCACAAAGAAGACAGGAATTGATAGATCACTGAGCATACCTCTATAAAACGATGTCTGCTGTCCAGCATTTTAGATCCCTGAGGGAGAAGATACCCTTCAAAAATTTTTTTCAAAAAAGGCTGCAGGCTGATTCCTCAAAATCAGTAGCATGAAAAGAAGAGAGATGACCAAGAATGCTGCTCAGGTCAGGTGAGGTTCTAGGACATTATGAGGGATGAGACCAAGAGGTGCTGTAGGACAGCATGACAATTGGTCTGAAAAGAGAATTGCTGCAGGGCAAACAGGGGAGCAAGGATGAGGGAGAATTGGGAAAAGGCCAGAGTGAAGAAGAAACAGAAGAGAGATCCTTAACAGCCAGGGAAAGGAAAATCAGACTTATTGCAAGGAGGAAATAGGAAGTGAATCGCTTTTGTGAATAGCCAGGACGCAAAGAGAAGTCTCAAAGAAGGGTGTGCTGTTGTGAATTAGAAAGATGTAAACGCAGACTCTAAAGACCATTACAGAACTGTATGGTGGACATGTGGACTGATGGGAATGGAAAAGAGACCATATCGGAGGCATTTCAGAAAGTGATGGAAGATGTTGTGCAAGAGAAGTTGTCAAAGAGCAAATGAGTGAAAAATGATCGACAAATTCAATGTTCTCAATGGACGGTAAGCTGAAAAAGAAATCGGTATCTTCTTCCTCCTTTTCCTCCTCCTCCTCCTCCTCCTTTCTCACCCTATACCTCCTCTGTCTCTTTTATTTCTCTTCCTTTTTCCTTGTTCTTCCTCTTCCTTTTTCTTCTCTTATTCCTTCTCTTCCTCTTTCTCCTCTGTCTCACCTTCTTCTCTTTTCAGAATCTTTCGACATCTTCTTCTGATCGATGGAAGATTCTTTAAAAAAATTACAGTGCGATTCTTGAAATAATAGCCAAGAATAAAATCTTGTTTAATCTGATAACTATGTTTAACACTCGTCCAGTGAAAATATGCAGATGTCTCAGTTCCTCATACCTGCTGGGTTACAGATTTTGTAATATCGTCATTGATCCAAGCTCACCATGTCATCTCTGCTGGTCTTTTCTCATTGTGGAATTATTTGTGAACAAGAACTTGGGGGAAGTAGTAGAACCATTTATAACATAAAGAACAAATAAATCCGCAAATTGTCCCAATCACGCAAGGCATCTCTAGGGGAGAACCATTGTATTTAGAATTCCTCATTCTTTGCATACAACCACAAGATTGCTTGGGCCAAAAAAAAAACCATAATTATATTTTTCCTCTCTAAACAATGGAGACCTGGAGAAGCAGGAAGTATTCTTTTTGTTTTGTTTTGTTTTGTTTGCCAATCCTGGGCTTAAGGCTTGAACTCAGGGCCTGGGCACTGTCCTTGAGCTTCTTTTGCTCAAGGCTAGCACTACACCACTAAACCACATTCCCAGCCCCGTAGGAAGTATTCTGTTGATGCACTTGTAAGTGGATGAAGTACTTCTGACCACAAGTAGAGTCAGTGCTAAAAAGAGAATGAGCCTGAATGGGGACAAAGCTAGGTCATGAGGCATGGGTTTAATTTGTCTCTGTAAGTTTTGTAACCAGGTGCCTGGTTTACAGGGTTACAGTGCTACAGTGCGGTCTCCAGTGAGCTATTCACTGAGTTAAGGGATGGAGCATCAGCAGCTACCCCCCTGTTGTGTAGTCATCAACAGTTGCTCTACAATAGTCACCTCAAGGTCCTTGTTGCTCTGTATCAAACTCACATGACTTGTGATTGCCATGTGGCCTTAACTCAAGATCCAGACTTTGTTATGGACACTAAGTAGGCTGTGTGACGTGGTTAGCTTGCCCAGAATATACATAAATATGTTTTATATTAAAATATGGTTATATATTATATGTATGTATAATCTCTCACTTTGTCTAGTCTAGAATATGGTTAGCATGCAATAAATGTGTATTTAACTGAAGAAGAGGATGCTGTGTGGTCGATTTTGGAGTATGTTAGACGCATTGTTTGTTATGATTTCATTTGAATTGCATAAGATAGTTGGTTGGTCCCATGTGTTTCAAATGAACAGAGTGACTCCCAGAAGGATGGTGTGACTTGCCCATGTTCATCTTTGTAAAGAAGTTGAGGTTGTCTGTCTCTACTGTCACTGCCGTCTCTCCATCACCCCAATCTGCCTCTCAGGCTGTCAGGAAGATTGTCCTATACGTGTCTCTGATGCTTTCTTTCCTTGAAGGAAAGGGAATTTTTAAGGTGCCAGTCTGTGCCCCCCAAAATACCTCGGTGGATAAATAGGAAGAGAGAATTGAGTCTGGTAGCTTCTCCATAGTTGCTTGTGCTCAAAGCCTTTGTAAACGTGCAGATTCTGGTGTACCTGTGTGAACAATTGCTGGACAACTGAGAAATCAGCTCCAAACCTTTAAGGTAAAAATGGAAATAAGTCATCCAGAAATCCAGATACTGGGTGTTTCTGATTTAATCTTGAAGCTTCCAAATTGAGATGGGAAAAGTGAGGTGGCATCCATCAGCCAAGACTACAGGAAACAAATCCACCCATGAGAATGCTTTGAAAGAACATCCCCCTTATGATTTGATTCCCACTGCCTTTCTCAAGACCTTTCTTTAAGAAAATTATGTTAAAACCATGCCTGAAGAATTAAAGTACTAAAAAGCAGGGCTTTAGATGAAAGAAAAGCTAAAATCTGCACAAAATTCAACCATGCTAGCATACAGCTATTTTCCTTTATTCTTATTCGGCACTTAACCATTCAAGGACATAATTTTATATAATTTAAAGCATAGTATAGGCACAATTTCATTGTTTAATGGGAAATTACATAATAAGTATGTTCTATGCTACAAAATAAGCCTCAAATCTCTCATCTTAATGGCTGTGTAATATAGTATTATATTGCTTGATACCGTCATTGATTTAATGATTTCTATACTGTTCAAATTGTTTCCAGTCACTCAGAATTGTAAACAATGCTATAATGAATTAACTTTGTGAATATACATGTTCATTTCTAAAATCATTTCTTTAGATTATATTCCCAGAAGGAGGATTATAGAGTCAGTTTCATGTAAATATTTTGGAAGTTTTGATTCACATGGAAAATTTTCTTCCTGACAAATACCATACTAATTTGGTATTGCCATCATTGAAATGTTTGTAACAATTTCTCCAAGATTTCACCATTGCTGCTGCTAGGTTCTGGATTGAATTGTGCCTTCAACCCCCTAATTCTTACATGGAACCCAGTAAGGGTTCCACATAATCTGAGGGTATTTTGAAACAGGACCTTTGGGAAAGGTTTAGGTGAGAACAGGAAGGAGCAACCCTCATGGTGGAATTAGTGTCTTTTTAGAAAGAGACTCTGAAGTGCTTGCTGCGTTTCTATCATGCAAGGATACACAAGGAGTCCATTTGCAAGCCAGCAAGAGTTCTTATCAGGCACCAAAGCTCCTGGCACCATGATCGTATACTTCTCAGTCTCTTGGACTGCAATAAATAAACATCTGTTATCTAAGCTACCCAGTCTATAATCATGGGAGCTGGCAGCTCGAGGTGACTAATGCCCACTGTCTTCTCCATTTGAAAACCTTGGTATCAAGTCTTTTTCCTTGTGTATCCTCTTACTTAACCATGTAGACATATTTCTCTATGACTTCTGGCCTATATTTCCCTACCTTATTGATTCACATTTGAGCACCTTCCGTGGAATTAGAATGTGCCTACAAATCTACAAGTAAACACACACGGGTGGTAAGCGAGGGGTTGCAAATGAAATAACTGAAGTGGAATAGACTATGGAGAGCACAAATAGAATTCTTTTAAAAGACTAAGTCAAAGCTCAACAAGAACCAGGAAATGAATGGGTACTTGCAAGAGAAGAGAGTGGGGCCAAGGGGAGAGGGGTAGAAGAATGAAGGGGTTAGAGGGAAGAATGTAGGCAAGACTTCATTGTATATACCACAGAACTAAGAAATGTAAGGGAGGTGTTGTGTCAAAGGGGGGACGAAGGTGTTGAACTGGTAACACAGATCAAGATGCATTGGACACAGAAAGTGCTTAGCTAACTTACAAAAAAGAAAGAGAACCTAAAATTAAAATAAGCAAGGGAAGGGATGGGTTGGGGGGTAGGGGTAGGGGAGAATGTTGAAAGGGATGACATTGACCAAGATGCACTGTATTCATAAACTGCTTGGGTGAGTGGCCATTCCTTTGTACAACTACTTAAAGATAATTTTTAAAAATTAAAAAAAGAGATAAGAAATACAACATCAGAGCAACAAGTTTCCTGTTTCCAATTACCTGATAGTCTAGTGAGGGAATTAAGTAATTATGTGATGACATAAGGAAAAAAACTATCAGAAATAAGTTCAGATGGGATCAAATCAAATAGCGAAAGGGAAGGAAAGACCTCCCTTGAGAGGTAACCTCAAAATTGAACTTGAGTAAAGAGTTGGAGTAAGAAGATGCTGAGGGAGCTTGGAGGAAGAAGCAGTCTATCGGGGAATTGATAGGACTCCAAATAGGCAGGAAGAACATTAGCAAATACACAGATGAGAAATAGAGTTAGCCCGTGTGCAGACATAAACAACTTATTTTTTACCTATGGTTTGAATTCAAGAAAGTTGGTGCTCTACCACTCAATCCAGTCCTGCTTTTGGCTGGTTATTTTGGAGTTAGA
Source organism: Dipodomys ordii (assembly GCF_000151885.1). Taxonomy (NCBI): domain Eukaryota; kingdom Metazoa; phylum Chordata; class Mammalia; order Rodentia; family Heteromyidae; genus Dipodomys; species Dipodomys ordii. Next base: position 13,642,316 of record NW_012267251.1, read on the forward strand.
GCCTCACAGACTTTTCTGTCAGGGCTGACTTCGAATCAAATGGTAATCCTCTAAATTTCAGCCTCGAGAGTATTTAGGATTATAGGCGTGAGCCACTAGTGTGTGATTCTTTTAAAAAATACTAACATGGCCTGGCCAAGTCTTTCAGGTATCAGATAAGGGGATGATTCCAGGTCCTTTGTTTCCCTCTACCTCTCAGATGGTTTCTAATTTGTACCGTCCAGTCTGCACCTCTGCTCATTTTACTCCCACAGAGCAGTCTTGCCAACTTCCAGTTGTATTAGCAAATGGAGAAGCTGAAAACCTGTGTTGCTCTGGGGTTGATATAAGGTGATAAACCAGGGAATGTCTGGCTGGGCAAGTTTTTACTTTTTTTTCCGTTATGTGTTGGAACAGAAAATAATATGCATAGATAAGCAGCACACCACAAATCACAAGCCCAGCAGCGACAATAAAAGCATGGTGGGCCTTGTAGCTCCGCTCCAGGCAAGCTCGCTCCATTCATTTCTTCAGACATCACTCAGACATTGCCGGAGTGGTTTCCCACTGGCAGACTTCATCGGCGCGATGTACATCCCTCCACCACAAAGAGGGAGACGAGGCCGAGACAAAGCGACAAATGGATTTACGGGGCTGGGGAAGTTGGTATTTCTTTCCCACTGAATGACGAGCTCTGGCTCAGTACCCTCGGCACGGTGATGCGCCTTTAATAACGCAAGGGAAATAAAGCCTAGAGACAGCGTTCCAGGTTGCTTTGTGAGACTTTCGCACACACAGGTGTGTTCCGACCTTCTCTCACCCAGGGACACACGGGACCTTCTCTTATTGCTGCTGAGCATCTCTAAGCTGGGGAGATTGACCTTCCCCTTCAACAAAGTCATAAAGTGGTTGGATCCCTTGGGGAAACCCACCCTGAAAGACTTCTTCTGCAAATCCAAAATTTCATCAAGTCCCATGACCTGGGGAGGGCAGGCAACACATCAAGCTGATGGAAACTTCAGTGGAATGACCCCCAGGGTGTCGTCTGCTCCAATAAAGAGGTGTCTTAGGAAGGATCGTGACAGAGCTGTCTGATGGCTTTTCACAGTGTCAGGAGACTCTACACAGCCGGGTCGTGATGCGTAACCATGGCCTGGCACATTGTAAGTCTTTCCCTTTCCTCACGTTAGCCCCAGGGCAGACACTGCCTTGCAAGTTCTGTCCCCCGCTCTTGAACTCGGCTTCCAACTAGCACAAAGGATTTTGAGAGGAACTGGAGACTGCAGAGGCTTTCTGAGGAGCTGCTTATATCTATTTTACTTTATTTGTGCCAATCCAGGGCCACATCCCTGAGCTTTTGTGTTCAAGGCTAGTGATCTACCACGAGCCAAAGCTCCACTGCCAGCTTTTTGGTGGTAAATCAGAGATAAAAGAGTCCCGTGGACTTTCCTGCCTCTGCTAGCTTCCATCTCAGATTTCAGCCTTCCAAATAGCTAGGATTACAGGCATGAGGATATTTCAAGTATAGATGTTCCTAGAAAAAGAGTATTTTTATGTAAGTTGTACTTCAAAACTTGAAAATTTATCAACTTCTACCAAAATGTATATATTCTAATTTGCCCAACTTAAGAGTCATCTTACACTATTCAAAAGGAAATGTGCTTATGACATGACTTATGTAAATGTGACCCTCTTTTAAAAATAAATTTTTTTTGGGGGGGGGTCCGGTCATGGGGTCTGAACGCTGGGCCTGGGCGCTGTCCCTAAGCTCTTCAGCTCAAGACTAGTGCTCTACCACTTGAGCCAGAGCACCACTTCTGGCTTTTTTTCTTTTTGCTTATGTGGTGCTGAGGAATCAAACCCAGGGCCTCATGCATGCAAGGTAAGCGCTCTACCACTGAGCCACCTTCCCAGCCCCAAAATTTTTAAAATTAAAAAAAAGACTTATCTTACCAAGCTTGGTGGCTTGTGCCTATAAGCACAGCTACTCTAGAAGCAGAAGAAGATGAATAAATAGAAAGTTGGAGGCAAGTTTAGACAACTTAATAGGGCCTTGTCTCAAAATATATTTAAAAAGGGCTTGGAGTGTAGCTCCATGATAGAGTATCACTTAGCATATATAAAATCCTGAAGGGCAATGAGCATGGTAAAAATAACTATAAATATGTAGGAATGGAACAAGGAAGCTTGTCGAAATTGGTTTGGGAAGGGGAAATGTGGATGAAAGAGTAGTTGAGGGAGTGAGTCCTATCCAGGTACACCATATACATGTATAGCCATGGCAAAATGAAACACCCTGTACAACTCATTGAGACTAACTATGTAGCAACAAAAATGATTCACCTACTGTATGCAAGAGCTCATTTTCTGCATGTATGACCAGATATTTCCCTATAGTCCACAAACTATAAAGGACTATTATCCTTTCTTGAACTGATTGGTTTACATGTCTAGCATCCTTACTAAGTCATCTGCTACTTGTGGCAGGCTGCATTTTACAAAGATGGCTGCACAAATACCTCTCATGATCCATATTCTTCTACAATGGTACATTGACACATCTTTCAAGAGATGAGATCCTTGTCCCCATTCCAAGAACCTTTCTTTTCTTTTCCTTTCTCTTCTCTCTCTTTTTTTTTTGTCAGTCATGGGGCTTGGACTCAGAGCCTGGACATTGTCCCTGAGATTTTCCCCTCAAGGCTATTGTTCTACCACTTTGTGCCACAGTGTCACTTCCAGTTTTCTGGTGGTTAATTATAGATAACATTCTCATGGACTTTCCTGCCTGACCTAGCTTTGAACCACGATCCTCAGATCTCAGCCTCCTGAGTGGCCAGGATCACAGCTGTGAGACACCAATGTCCAGCATCTCAAGAATCTTGTAGGCTTGTGACTGGTTTGTACAACCCTTAGAATGCTGAGGAGTTAGTTCTGCTGCCTTACTGCTAAGAAAATAAGTCCCAAACATTGACACAAGGTCTCTTATAGTTAGAACTTCTTTAGGAATCCAATGACAGTTCAAGTACACCAACACCACCGTGCATCAAGGAAAGCCAAGCTGATGAAGAGCTCACACAAACCACACACACACACACACACACACACACACACACACACAAAGGGCAGCAGCCCCAATGATGTCCCAGTACATCAACAGACTCTCTCACTAGACATGTGCCTGCTAAATATACCTTTGGCTAATCTCAGTACCAAGCCTAAACTCTAGGGCTTGAACTCATGGCCTGGGCACTGTCCCTTACTTTTTTCACCCAACACTAGAGCTCTACCACTTTGAGCCTCAGTGCCACTTCCAGTTTTCTGGTGGTTAACTGGGGATAAAAGGCCAACTTGGGCTGGCTTTGACTCGGTCCTCAGATCTCAGCCTCCTGAGTAGCTAGGATTACAGGCAGGACAGGCCCAAGCTCAAACTTTTGTCACCCCAAACTTTTGTCAGCTGAGGCACAGATATGGTAGAAGGAAATCAAATCATCCCCACCTCTCTATTGCACTTTCTCTTTCTCTCCCCCCCCTCTCTCTCTCCCTCACTTTTTTTTTTCTCTCTCTCTGAATCCTTATCCACGGAATCCATGAACCAAATTTTTAAAGAGTGCAATTTCTGGGTGGTTCATTATAAAGCAGTAGCTAACTGGACTACTACTCAAGAGAGGAACTTTATCCTTTGTGCTTGTACTCTCAAAATGAGGGTTCAGTTTGGCGAGTGTAAGAGTATGCTTAGACTAAAAAAAATGTCCAGTCCTGAGCCCAGGTGTGATCTACACACATTGTGACCTTCCCAGCACAGACCTTCCCCTAAGCTGCCCAGCCCCAGGGAAACTAGGAATAAAAGCTATTATTATCAAAATTCATCAAACAAAGCTGCCTTCTGCTGGTCAGCTAATGGGCCTTGCTGGAGGCTGATATGTATTTGCTAAGCCAGATAAGGATGTTAATTGTTGATCTTTAATAATTTATACATTCCTTACCTTGCAGCTTAGTTTATGATTTCTTTAATTTGGGTTGGGATTGCAAAGGAGCAGAGTGAACATCAGGTCCAATGCATTTCTCATCTCTCTTGGATCGATTCCCAGAGGTTCAGACGAGGATGGCCAAGGTCTTTTCCCTGTAAAAATTTTGAAACAGATGGCTAAATGTTTAGTGTTCACTGATTAAACAATAAAAATGCAGGTTTTCTTTCTGATAAGTAGAGGGGAAAGAGGAAGATCCCTGTGATGCGGGAAAGATCGGAGAACAAGAGAAGGAAAGGAAAAGAAGAGGAAAGATCAACCACTGTGGGCATTGTTAGCACAACATTTTTAGTTTTTCCTCCACTCCTCCTCCCTCATTAATTAGACACTGGAGTCCAGCTACTGGGAAAAGTCTAGGAGACACAGTTGTACTTGTAAGAGTGAGTAGGACCTCTCTTCTTACATACACCTCTGCATAACTGGGCCTGTCAGTTCTGTGATGTTGGGGGAACTTTCCCTGGAGGTAAAACAAATGTTGTTTAATTTGCTGCCTGGCAGTTTCCTTAAATAAATCATACATTCATGGAGGCAAAAGAAATTAACAAGAAACTTTGCCTGGGAGGTCAGACATATTGTGCAGGACTTTAAATATGCTGGAGTCCACATTGCAATTCTGAAGCTGTAGAAAGGCTGGAATGTACAAACGTAGCACTGTTGAATCTACACTTTGATGCATGGGTAGCTGTATAAGGGTATTCCTGGGTGCATATGTACAAATATAGATTTAATCCTTATGTCTTTTCTTCTCAGCAATGAAGAGAAAATACATGGTATTTCAATGAGTATGTGGAGGGCATCCTGAACCAGGGAATCATCTTTATTCCCTTCATGATCATCCAAGAGACAATGGGTTACACTTGGTGTTACACAAATAAGAAAAACAAATCAGAATTCCTGCACAGGAGCAACTCAATTCTACTGGGAGAGTAGAGAAAACTCAAGTTGACCTTAAATTAACTTGCGTATACAGTGGTCCTGGAGTTACCTTCAACTCACCAAGTATTTATTGAGTACCTACTGGGTGCCAATCATTGTGCTTCATGTTGCAATTGCAAGGACTGGACACAGATCTTTCCTTCCAAGAGACTATAATTTAGATGAGAAAAAGATACGCCTACAATCAACAGAATTGTAATCCAGTGGGATTACAGTGCAAAAACAGGAGTAGGAACGAAGTGATTCCTTTAGACTTGGGTGTGAAAGGAGAAAGGGAGAGGGTTAATGTACAGGACAGTCTTACAAGAGACAGTAACATTTAAGCTGGGTTTTGAGGAATCAATAGGAGTTTCCCCTGGGGGGAAATATTTCATGTGCGGGAACTAAGATACTATTTTCCATAGCATGCTTTGTTTAGGGAATTCAGATAGCTTTTTGCTGCTGAAGTGCAAGCAGTGCAAACAGGGAGAAGTATGGTTGGAGTGGGGAAGGCATAAAGGAAGCCATGCTAGTCTGGTTGTACATGGCTAGATGGTTTAAGCAGTGGGTGATGGGTGTTGACAGTGACAACCTTGAACAACCTCTTTCCTGGGCTTTCCCATGTGGCAGTGCCAGAGGTCAAACAAGCAAGTCACTCTAGAAGAGCGCCGAGGATCCTAGCCAAAGGAGATGTAACAGGTTAGTTCAAATATTTGCTGATGGGCAGTTTGACAGATTTCATGTATCTTTAAAGGGCAGGCCAGAAATTTTGAGTGGGAAGTCACAGCATACATATCTTGATTCCCTAAAAAGCAGAACTTTCTAATGGTCCAAACTGCTCAGAGATTAGCCAGGCAATATTGAGAGTTGGCTCCAGCATTCAAGCAGAGGTGGAATGATCTGTCAGGGACTCAGTCCAGACGATGACTCTAAGAAAGGGTCACAGAGACATAGACCAAACTTCTTGGTGAAGATCATAATAGGTAGATGTAGGGACCAGCTGGCTAAGATCGAATACAGTGCCAACATAAGAACAAAGGAAGTCAATGGGGCTCTGACAAATCACTGACACACAGTTCATAATCATTATCCTGTTTCTTTACAATGATAAGACCGAACTTGGGTCAAGGAAGATCTTGTTTGGGGCCTAATTTGGCCTGTTGGCTTTCAATCTAAGCTTTCTCTTCTGAAAGTCTGAGGGTCTATGTTTTATAACTTAATGCCCTAATCTTAGGTCAGTTCTCTCCCTGTAGTTCTCAGTTTCCCCCTCTATTCTGAGAGGGGCTTAGATAAGCACGGGACCCACCTCAGCTCCAGTTTATCTCCTATCTTCAGACAAATGCTAAAACCCAGGGGGACAGAGTGCAAGCTTGCTAGACAGCAGGCTCCAATTCTTCTTCTTCTTATTCCTACTGTTTAAAAAGTTTCAGCTTACTTAGAGCACTCTGTGTCAGAATAATAGAGGTAGGTTTACAAGTAAAGAATTTATTTACTTATTTTTGACAGAATTGAAGTTTGAACTCAGGGCTTTGTTTTTGCTAGGCAGGTGCTCTGCCACTCGAGTTGTAGCAGTAGCCCTTTTCACTTTAATAGTGTTTCAAGTAGTGTTTCAGTAACCTCTGCTACTCAGGGGTTACTGAGTTCTGCAAGATCACAGTTCAAAGTCATCAGAGTTCATGAGACCATCTCCAAGATAACCATCCAAAAAGCAGAGTTGGAAAAATGGCTCACATGGTAGAGTTTCAGCCAAACATGCTAAGCAAGTGAGCCAAGAGATCCTGAGTCTAATTCTGTAAAAATAAACAAAAAAACACTAATCTATATAAAATAGTAGTGTATGCCTCTTAAGACTCATTTAATGTTCTTTTTTTCCTCAGAAATAGCAACTACCAACTCAGCCTTCATATATCTTCATTTCATGTGTGTACATGAACCACAACAACATGCAGTATTTTCTCCCATGGAAACTTACACAAATAGTGTCATAGTCTACAGATCTATAAGGCTGGCATTGTACTTCCTGCCATCAATACTGTAATCTTAGAGGAGCCTACAAATTGAGACATATAAATTTAGTCCATTCGATTTCATTGTTAATGTACATTTTTTGCATCATATCATTTTACTATAATTTATTGTACCCACTCTACTCTTTTCATTTAAACTCTTTCCACATTATATGTATATATTATGTATATATGTATGTGCATAGATTATATGTATATATCATGTATATATGTATGCATATGTATTATATGTATGTTATGTATATGTATACACACATGCATATATTAATGCATTGGGACACTCTTGGACACATTTCCTTTGCCTGAGACCAGACCAGAAATGAAACTGTTGACTCTCCAGAAATGTACCGTGCTGTTTTCACTAGATGTTGTCAACTTTTGTTCTCCAAAGTCTGTATTCCAATTTACACTCCCCTCAGCAGCCGTTTTCAATTCCTATTCTTGTCAAATCTGGTCAACACTTGGCATTTCCCAGACTTTTGAAACTTCTGTCAATCTGATGGGTGAAAAATCTCACTGAGGTTTTAAATTGCATTTTCCTGATGAAGGATGTTGTGTATTTTTATCTTTATTGGCAATTCTGGCTTTCTCGTAAAAAACCTACTTAAAGCTTTCACCTACTGTTCTGTGGTTAGTTTATAATTGATTTATGTTTTATTTTGGTATCCATCCTGTGCTATCAGGATCAAAATAAAACTAAGGGTCTCTGAGTTAGTGCTCTACCGCTTGAGCCACAGCTCCACTTCTGCCATTTTGCTTTTTTGTTTTTGTTTGGTGCTTAATTGGGGATAAGTCTCCCACACTTTACTGCAATGGTGGGCTTCGAACCCCAGTTCTTAGATTGCAACCTCCTGAGTAGCTAGGTACAGTCAGGATACACTGGTGCCTGGCTTGCTTTTACTTTTTAGCCCAATACTCTGGTGTTGGTCAACAGAAGTCTCAAATACAAATTTCTCACTGAAGAGTTGTGTGTACTTGTATCTGTGATTTAACATCTTTGTGACTCAGGTTCTTCAATGGTAGAATGAAGATATAATAGCATCAGACAATGTTGGTTTGGGTGATTCTAAGGTTTGAACTCAGTGCCTTGCATTACTAAGGAGGCCTTCCACCCTCTGGGCCATGCCCCTGGACCTTTTAGCTTTCATTATTTTTCAGATAGGACTTAGCCATTTTTGCCTTGGCCAGCCTTGGACCACACTAACTTTTGGATCTCACTAACTTTTTGCCGAGGCTGGCCTCAAATCACAAACCTCCCAATATCCCTCTACTAACTAGCTGAGATCACAGTCATACTCCAACCCATTCAAACCTCATAGTTTCCTTATTGTGGTTAACACAGTTAACAGATGAAGACATCCTACCCAATTAGGAGAAATCCCAGAATATAATTTGATCAATAAATGCTAGCTATGATTATCTTACAAGTGAAAGAAGGCTTTTTAATATTCAGGATGGGTTACTTTTGTCTATAATGTACACTTCAAAATGATGGACTTTTTTGAGCTTTCATGTTTGCCATGTAGGTATTTTAATTTTTAATGTAAACTTGCCAAATTCATATTGTGCACTTTTCTATGTAAACATATTTCTCATGATAATGGTCTCTGAATGATCATAAAGTTGTCCCATATTATATTTTATTGCTTTTTTTAACCAAATTTAAGTCTTTAATCTACCCAGAACTAGCTTTTATAGAAAGACTATGTTCTAATTATCTTTGTTTTTGTACAGATAACTATTTCAAAAGGTTATGATTTGTGAGGCTACCTCTCTCATAAATCAAGCTCCCATATACTCTAGGGTCTATTTCTGAGTTCTGAAATCAGTCTTGTTAATATGCTTTTAACCCTATAACATATCACATGGTTTCATTTGCCATAGATTTAAAATAATTTATTAATTTATTCAAAATAATATCAAGGGAAAAGTTCTTGTAGTTCTCCCTCATGCATCTCCTGCTTATTTTTGAACATTTATTCATAGACAAAAAATTTTAATTTCCTGTAGTTGGCAAGGCTTTTACTGGAATTGCATTGAATTTGTTGATTAACTTTGGGAGGAATTTATGGAATATACTCATGATATTGAATTTGCATACTTATAACCAGGATCCTTATTGACCTTTTATAGTTTTATAATTTTATCCTGTAAAACTATTAAAGACCATTTTTTAGATTATTTCCCTTGGGAACCATGCAATTTGAATGCAATAGTGAATGAAATACTTTTAAAGTAATGTTTTCTATTTCCCAATTATTATTACATGAAATAGAATTACTTTTGTGTGTTGATCCTCTTTCCAGAAAATTTCCTGAATTTGTAAATTGTAAGTACATTGCAGATTCTACACTTTATATGTGAACAATGGTACCATCTATAAACAACAATGATTTTTTTCCTAATAATTCCATCACATTTCTTTTTACTGTGTTTTTGAATTGTGTCCATGGATTATTGGAGAATTGGTATTATCTAAATCTCTCGTCTTGAATTTAATTTCAATGTTTCTGCGCCATGAAGTTTGGAATTTTTCTCTGGGTCTGAGGTAGTGCTTTTATTAAATTGGGGATGTTCCTTTCTAATATGAATTTTCTGGGTTTATTTTCCTTAATGGATGGATGGATACTGACTTATACAAAGTGCCTTTTTACAGAGACAGAGAAGCTCATCATTTTTTTTCCTTTTCTCAATGCCATTCTGAATTGAACAATAAATCTCATTTTTGGTAGTCTTATGATACCATATGATAGGTCGTTTGTTCTCTGTGTGTGTTCACTAGGATAACTTACAGAAAATAAAATCTCAGGTTTCTGAGTTTTAGGAAATTGTGTAGGCCTGGTGCCCTTTGAAGGTAGAAAATTATTATCATTGATTCAACTATTGTTTCTTCTCCATAGATGATATGTTTGGAAAGGTCCAATAATTATTAATTTTGTTGTACTGTGCAAGACTAAGATTAAATGTTCTGAATCATATCAATTATTTGGAAGTTTTCAGACCTTCTATACACTATATACATCAACATTTAAAATGTTATAAAATCACATAGGATTCCTAGATCTTAGAAGGGGGAATATTTTTGATGCTAAAGTATGGTATGTTATTACAATATGTTACAGTACTTAACAGATGACAACTGTAACTAGAAATCTTTATCCTTGGTAATATTGACTTCTTGATTCATCAGTTTATGAAATGGGTTCAAATCTTTCTAGGAGTTTATGAAATGGGTTCAAATCTTTCTAGGAGTTTTACCCATACTGTATCTATATTTCTCCTTTGAAATCAACACAAAATATACATATATATCAATATGTGTATGTAAATGTATGTATACATACACATATATTCATCATAATGGTTTCAGTTATAGGATTTTTTTTACCCTGTAACTGATCCATCCCTGGATGTGAACTTCCCTGAAAAGATGTGTGATTTGCAGTGAGGCAGGCTTTTCTGGAAATGCAATCCCCTCAGAAGCTCCCTCCAGAAGGCCCCCATCCATACTCATAGCAGCGAGGGAGTAAGCCTTTCATTAGTGGATCTGGTAGCCCATTATAGTATTCGCCAAGAACACACTTTAAGCTGCGTAGATTCATTGCACTCTAGGAACAGCTCTTCTCATAATCTGGTGGAAACAAATTTAGGAAAAAAATACTGTGATAACCACGCCATTCCCCACCATTGCTGCTATCTCCAGGGCATAATGAATCCTCATCATCTCCCTTCCCTGCCACCCCATTATAAATTCCCCTCATCCTGGGGAAGCACATCTGGTGGTCTTCAAGACTTACCTCATGCTGTGAACTAGATCCTCATCCTTTGGGGCCTAATTTTCTCTCTGTTTAATGGGTTCTTTTTCAGACCAGAGTCGTCGCACTTTTGACTTGCCATCAATATTTAGTATGGGAATACTAAAAGAGAGTCAGATGTATCCTCGGGCTGTTCTTACCATATAATAGAATGCTGTTCTCCTTTGCCAATACAATGATGCATTTTCTTACTGGATAGCTCCTGGATCAGCAGGAGCCTAGAACTCCCCATTCATGTCTGGCTGTCTTATGTAGTGCTTGGTTTAGAGGCTAGGCTAATATTCTCAGTTATGGATCAGTGCTGCCTCTTACAACCTGAAGAAGTCTACAAGGCCCTCGGCTTCCCACTTCCTGCTAAAAATTCATGTTTTAATAATTCGTTCCTTTTTGAAGAAAAGGAATAATTCTCATCAGACTACCAACACTAGACACCGGTGGCATTACTGACACAGCAGGCCTTGAAACTTCATATTCTTTTTCCAACTACCTGGAGCACATACTACTTTGAATTTTAAAAAAATGTCCCCAACTTGCATCTACTTTTTGCTCGTCTGGTTCCATTAACACAATGTCATCCATATACTGAACAAATGTGATATTCTGCATAAATGTCCAGATGGTCTGACTCTCTTTATACTATATTTTAACAAAGGGCAGAGGATTTAACACAGCCCTGAAGCAAACTCACAATGTATGGTGTGGTCTGTTGGAAGTAAATTTCTTGTTTTCCTAAGGATGGAAAAAATGTGGTTTCCAGATCATTTTCAGACGGCTACATATAACTCATCGGGTGCCATGTTAATCATCTCTAGCAAAGCTACAACATCTGCCACTGGATCTACTAGTGGCAGACTACTGTGTTTGCAGTAGTCTCTCTAATGGATATGTCTGGTTCTTGCAGGAATTATACCGGTGAACTGAATGGAGACAGATGGGGATCATTATTCCTGTTTCTTTTAACAGCCTCTAAGGGTGACACTAATTCTAGCCATTCATGTTGGACAAAGAGATCTTCTTCAATTTACTATCTTAAAATAAGGTGGAGAGTACAGGATGAGGTAGCTTCATTGGTCTGGTTCCACGTGTCCTTTCCCACTAGAAAGTTCTTGATTGATAGAGGGGATATATTTGATGAAGGGACATTGTATGCATGTATGGAAATAGCGCAGTGATGCTTCCTTGTATCGCAGATATGTACTAATAAAAGAATGAGGACAAAGAATAAGGAAAGTTTTTAATCCTTCAGGTCAGGACTGACTGTTAAGTTTGTCTATTGCAATTATAAATGGTCTGCACAACTTGTGCTGGAGGAGGGTAGAGAGAGCAAATGGAGAAAAGGAGGGAAGAGGAGGCACTGTCCAAAAAGAAAGGCACTTATTGCCTGACTTATGTACCTGTAACCCCTCTGTACCTCACCTTTACAATAACAATTATAAAATGTTAAACTCAATAGGCTCCTGGGGACGGTGGAACCTCTGTGCATGGGCCGTGGCTCTCCCCAGTCCTTCTCCAACAGAAGGACCCTGATGACCTGGCACCAGTTATCACCCCATACCCTATATCCGCCCGTCCCTGAAATGCTCTCATATTACCATTTCATTGCAGTGTGGTAGGTCTCCCTGGGAGCCTTTGGTATGTTCGTTTTCAAGGTTCTTCCAAAATAGTATTTTTTTTGAGTCATCAGATTCTCATTCTAAAAACTAGATGTTGAAAAGAGGGTCATCAGCTATTCAAATGTCTGACCTCAGACCTGGGAACATCTTCCTGGATGCCTATTATCTGCCCATATACTTTTTCTTCTAGAGATGCTAAGTTCTATTCACCATCTCGCTGACTTTTCAAAAGTCCTATTTCCTCACTCTCTGCACCCCATACCTGCCCTCTGTATACAATAACACTCCTCATATCTCAACTTCCTGAGTAGCTAGAATTATAGGTTTAAACTACCAGCTCCCAGCTTAAGACTACTCTTATGGGGAAAACATTATTACAAGCAGATGTTTAGTTGAAAAATTAATAAGAGAAATTAAATTACAAGGTAAATGTTTATATGTGTATGTGGGTGAGAGAGAGAATTTCAAAATGCTTGGTATAGGAAAAGATGTTTATATCTATTATTTAACCTCATTAGCATTATTATGGGATATGCTGCTCTGATGGAGGTGATATTTAAAGTCCAGACAAAAAAAATAATCACATTGAAAAAAAGGAATTAAAATTTCTGTTTGCTGAGAGCATGATCTTACTTACATGCATTCTTCATGAGTCTAACAGAAGCTGTTAGAACTAATAGAAGAGTTCAGCAAGGTTTCAGGATAGAGATTTTAATAAATAATCTTTAGCTTTATTTTCATACACTAAAATTCAGCAGTCTAAAAAGTAATTTATGTTCCTTTACCTTGGCTCAGTAGCTTTAGACTCCGGTCCCTCAGCTCCTCAGCTCCTGCTAGTGCATGCCAGTGGGCTCTGCCTTTCCCTTGGCAGCCAATCCCTGTCCTCTCCCTCAGACTCCCAAAGATTCCAGAACATTTGTTCAGGTTATATTCTGACAGAGCCTAAGTATTGGCCTGGAGGGGAGGAATGCATAGAACCTGAGCGGTGGCAGGAAGATACAAACGTTTCCTATGTCCTCAAGCAAGAAGGAGTTCTATCTCAGCCTGGCGCCGGTGGCTCACGCCTGTAATCTTAGCTACTCAGGAGGCTGAGATCTCAGGATCACAGTTCAAAGCCAACCCTGGGTAGGAAAATCCGTGAGACCCTCCAATAAACCACTGTGGTTCAAGCAGTAGAGTGCTTGCCTGGAGCTGAAGAACGCTTGGACAGTGCCCAAGCCCAGAGTTCAAGCCCCACAACCAACAAAAAGAAAAAAAGAAGTTCTAGCTCTTCACAGTCACTTCCCAAGGTTTTTAGGGTCTATGGAATGTGGGGATTCAAAAATGTCAAATGGGTCAGCCTGGATACCTCCTGTGATATTTGCCAACCAGGGCCCTGCCTTGGCCTGCAGGCCTGTCCACACTGTTGTCTAATATTCTTCAGAGATCTGTCACCTGCCGTGAAGGCCTGGGTCTGGTTCTCATGTTTGGGACAAAGGAGGCTCTTTAGTTTTTCACACTAGATTTTTAATCATTAATTAATCACTGAGCTTCTTGTACTATTTTCCCATAGGAGATGAAGATAAAATAGCTACCAAGTTCTTTGCTTCAAAAGAGGTAGTTATGATTTCCTTCATGTATGTGTGGACGGGTGTGTGTGGGGGGTGGGAGGGGGGTGAGTGCTGGTCATGGGGCTTGAACTCAGAGCCTGAGCACCGTCCCTGAGCTTTTTGCTCCTTTTGCTCCTTTGTGCCCCAGAGCTTTTGCTCAGGGCTATTGTTGTACTGCTTGAGCCAGAGCCCCACTTCTGCCTTTTTCTGAGCAATTTATTAGAGATAAGAATCTCATGTATTTATCCTGCTGGGCTGGCTTTGAATCATGATCCTCAGATCTCAGCCTCCTGAGAGGTTAGGATTATAGGTGGGAACCATTGGCGCCCAGATTTTCCTGACTTTTAGAAGCTGTTGTTGTTGCCTGGTTGGTGGCTCATGCCTGTAATCCTAGCTACTCAAGAGGCTGAGACCTGAGGATCGTGGTTCAAAGCCAGCCCGGGCAGGAAAGTCTGTGAGACTCTTTTCTCCAATTAACCACCAGAAAACTGGAAGTGGCTGTAGCTCAAGTGGTAGAGCGCTAGCCTTGAGCTTAAGAGCTGAGGAAGAATGTCTAGGCCGAGTTCAAGCCCCATGACTAACCAAAAAAAAAAAAGTTGTTATTTATTCAAGCATCAGTTTTTGGAGTACTTGCATATAGCAAGAATTATTTCCTTTCTGTCTTTTAATAAATGAACACATGACCTGGGATGGTAGCCCAATGGTAGAGTGCTTGTCTTGCATGCATGAGGCCCTGGGTTTAATTCCGCAGCATTACATAAGCAGAAAAAGCTGGAAGTGGCACTGTGGCTCAAGTGGTAGAGCACTAGCCTTGAGCTGAAGAACTAAGGGATGGTGCCCAGGCCCAGGGAAGGAGGGAGGGAAGGAAGGAAAGAAGACAAAGTGTAGTAAGAAACTCAGCTTTGTCTGAAAGCTTTTGTATTGTAATCCTTAACTAAAGTTAAACATTCCTGAAGACAAATGCTATTCCAAGAGTGGAGCAGATTTATACTCTGCTAGTAACAGGAATCATCAAAAACTTGTGTGACTGAGGTTTACCAAAATAAAATTTGCTTCACCCAAATGATTTCACCTCTCTTTTTACTCAAATGCATTTATCTGTTATCCTGAAGTTCTCTCTCTGTCTCTGTCCCCTGTCCTCTCCCTCCTTCTCCTCCCCCCATCCTTCTCTCATCACTAGGAAACTGACAAAGCATTAGGAGATGGCCCCTGGAGAATCTCAGGGCCCATATAGCTCCCTGAAGCCCTGGGCCTCAGCTCAGCCTTAGAAAAATTCATCCATCCAGGGCTGGATGTTCCTCAGGGAACTATGCTTGATCTCTCAGTTCAGGTGTTGGTGGCTCTGGTTCTGTGTGTCTTGTTGCTCAGAGTGTATGTCTTTCCTTCCCAAGGGCCCTTGACCACTGAGTAAGGGCATACAAGAAAAACGTTTTCAGGAACATTAAGCCTTCCTGGGAGATGCAGAAATATAACACCGCCACCAAAAATCCCAAGATGCAGTCTTCCAAGGTCTCTTCTCTCTCTCTTTCTCTGCAAGTACTTAACCTCCATCAGGCTCCCTGGAGTTATCTGTCAGATCTTAGGTGGTAAATATCATCTTCTCTTTAGAGTCCTGCTCCAACTGAGCAGGTGTTGGAAACAACCTCTGAGAGCAAGTTTCTCACCAGCCCTCTGACACTTCAGTCTCCTTCACAGAGCCTAGTAATTGGGGCCTCTTGGGTCCTGAGCTACAAACCCTTCTCTACTTATTCTACAAAGGATTATTTTTTTATGGGAACACAGATTTGTAGTCAAACTGTTCCTTTGCCATACCTAAGACAGGCGTTAAAAATTCATCTCATTTTCCTTCTGATCTTTAGCTGAAAAATAAAGTTCCTTTTGAGGAGCCCTGACCTAGAGAGGTATAAGTTTATTGAGTTAATTTCTTCCATATGCCAAGTCATTTTAAGAAGAATATTCATTTAAAACTATAAAATGAAAAGTCACTGCAACACTCCTTCCACATTTTAATTTGATACTGTTGTTAATGATGATGATGATGTAATAATAGGGTGGTAGCCATTAGATTGATTGCTCATGTGCCAGGCACTTAGTGTGCTTCACATACATTTTTCTAAGTTCACTCTCAAAACAATCTTACAAAGTAATGGCTATTATTTTCCCCTTGTATATATTGCACCTTTTGTAAAGATGAGAAAATGGAGGCTTATATTAAGGATCTTACCAAAAGCCACACAGTTAGTAAAAAGCTGGAAATTTGAGCCCCAGAATTTGATTTGATAACCACCTTATGAAAATATTGGTGATATTTGTCAGGTCAGGCCATGTTCCAGTACCAGGGTCACCATGATTAGCAAAGACACCATCATTTCTGGCAAGGAGTTCACAGAAAAATAAAGCATGAAGAAATTAACCAGTCAAAAATGGTTTAAGTTTTTCCCCTTCCCCTCCACAAATTATACTGACATTAAATACAGTGAAAGCAGGGGTTATACTGTGGGGGAGGGACATACAAAACAACAAAGAAATAATCTTATAAATGTGTTAGAAACAATTGCATGAAATAAAAAAAAATTTGAATACACATCTTAGGGTTCATTTCCCTAACATCAACTTATCTGACCTTTTCTGCTTGACTCAGACATATACTAGATATTGCAAATAAGGGAAACCACGGGATCGTTTAAATAGGGATACAGGTGGACCCATTGCAACAATGAGATGTACAAGTTGTTATATTGAAAGTGAACTTTACAAATTTGGTGGGGGGGGGAGGATTGGGTGGGGGGGGACGATGGGAAGGGATGGGATGGGGAAACAAAGGAGGAGGCTACAATGCTTGATAAGAAATGTACTCATTATCTTGCCCACGTAATTGTAACCCCTCTGTACAGTACTTTCACAATTAAAAAATGGTTTAAGTATGTTGGGGAGAAGAGGCTGAATGAGCCATCAAGGATTATAAAACACAGAGTGAATTCTGGGAACTACAAGGGATGCTTTTTTAGAAGTAGGTGGGCTCCTACATGGCTGGAGATTCATAGGAAGGAAAGACTGGAACAACATGGAAGAGTCCACATGCTGTATTGGCCTTCTCTAATGCTTTGAATACAGAGTTTAAGAGTGATGTTGATGTGTATCCTAGGGAAGAAAGATCGACAGATTATTTGGGATGAATCCAATTTGGTCCTGGTATACTTCCGCTTTTCCTGAGATTGCTCTGATTTCTGTGGGAGAGAATTTCAAGGTTTTCGTCCTGAAATGGTAAATCACTTGCTGGGAAACCAGAAGACTGTTAAGGGTTTCATAGAACATTAGATGATGGTAAGAACAGAGTTATGAAGCAAACATAAGAGAGTTTTTCATTCAATAAACACTCTTTTTTAACATGATTAGTATGTGTCATGTATTATGAGAGTTGCTAAGGATACTGTCAAATGAGAAAAGAAGCTTCCCACAGACTAAGGATTAATAAAGATGGTAATGGGTAACAGAACAAATAGGCCACAGTATGATGTGCTCAATGGTAAGAAGTAAGCATAAAATAGTATAGGAGCAGAGGGGAGAGCTGTAGTCAAGCTCTGGGGAGGAGGCTCAATAATAGGTTCAAGTTCTGACTCTGTCACTAATTATTAGGCAAGAAATGTAATTTCATAGGGCCTCATTTTCCCTATCAGCAAAATGAGAACATTGGCTGATATCCAAGTAAGCTCTCGATTTCAAAATTAAGTGATTAAAAATGCAATCATTTTATGAGTTACCAAGTGCAGCAAATGGAAGCAAAGCATCTATTTGTATCTTCTCTGCAAACCCCACTCCCTCTAGAGGGCAATTTCCCTCAGTCTATTTGAGAGGAAACGCTAGCAAAAGATGTTTTGTATATTGAAAGTAACAGTCTTAAAATTCCAAGTGGCAATTTCCAAGGTTAATTCACAGCAGCATAACACACGCTTTTAAACAAAATTCTGAAGTCTACTCATCTTTTTCTGATCCTGGACAATAGCACAAAAAACGATTCCCAGCTTCATGTTTATCTGTAAAATGGAGATAAATGTACTTTTTAGTGTTGCAAAGAGCAACGAATCAATGTATGTAAAGTATTTAACATAGTATCTGACATGATATACATTCAGTTAATGAAAATGAGTTTTATTAACTTATCATAAAACACAGGAATATTCTTTTTTTTCTGGAAAACCAGGCAGGGACTCATCAAAGAAAGAGAATTATAGACCCATTTCCTTTATGAACATCGATGCAAAACTTCTCAACAAAATTTTGGCTAATTGACTTCAACAACTCATAAAAAAAAGCATACACCAGGATCAAACAGGATTCAATTCAGGGAATACACAAATCAATTAATATAATTCATTACATCAACAAGAGCAAGGATAAGAATCACAGAATGCAGAAAAGGCATTTGACAAGATCCAACACCACTTTATGATAAAAGCTCTGGAAAAAAAAAACTAGGAATCCATAGAACATTTCTCAATATAATAAAGGCTGTGTACGACAAACTACAGCCAGCATTATAATTAATGGCAAAAGCTAAAGCCATTTCATCTAAATTCAGGAACAAAACAAGGATTTCCACTCTCTCCACTTCTCTTTAATTTAGTATTAGAGCAAGAGCACCAAGACAAGATGCAACCATAAAGGGGATACAAACAGGGAAAATGAAGTAAAACTCTCCCTTTTTGCAGATGACATGATCTTATATTTAAAGAATCCCACAGACTCCACTCCTAAATTACTCAAGCTGATTCAAAACTTTGGCAAAGTAGCAGGCTACAAAATTAACCCTCAAAAATCAATGTTTATTCTGTATGCCAATACGAGAAGAGCGTGGCTGAAATCAGGAAAGCAACTCCTTTTGTAATAGCCCCACAAAAAAAAATACCTGGGAATTAACCAAAGAATTGAAAGACCTCTATGATGAAAACTTTAAAAGCTTGAAAAAGGAAATTAAAGCAGAACTAAGGAAATAGAAAAACCTCCCATGCTCCTGGATTGGGAGGATTAACATCCTGAAAATGGCAATACTGCCAAAGGCTATCTACAAATTAAATGTGATACCTATCAATATCCCAACCTCATTCTTCAAGGAAATAGAAGAAGCAATCCAAAAATTCATATGGACCAATGAAAGACCCCGATTAGCAAAAACAATCCTGAGCAGAAAGAACAGTGCTGGAGGAATATCAAAACCAAACTTCAAACTCTACTACAAAGCCATAGTAATCAAAACAGCTTGGTATTGGCACAAGAACAGACCTGAATAGATGGAATAGAACTGAAGATCCAGAAATGAATGCACTGACCTATAGCCACCTAATCTTCAATAAGACAGCTAAAAAATAAAATAGACTGGAAGAAAGACAGCTTCTTCAGTAAATGGTGCTGGCAAAATTGATTAAACACCTGTAGAAAACTATAGCTAGATCCTTATATTCCTGCACCAGAATCAACTCCAAATGGATCAAAGACCTTGAAGTCAAAGCAGACACCCTGAAAACATTACAGGAAGGAATAGGTGAAACCCTAGGTCTCCTTGGCACAGGCCAAAATTTTCTTAATAGAGACCCAGAAACACAACAAATCAAAGAAAGACTGGACAAATGGGATTGCATGAAACTGCAGAGCTTCTGCATGGCAAAGGACATAGCCAGCAAGATCAATAGAAAGCCCACAGATTGAGAGAAGATCTTCACTAGCCGTACAACAGACAAGGGTCTCATATCTAAAATATACTGAAAGTATAACATTTTTCTACAAACAAAAATTTAAGGAGGCCAGGTACCAGTGGCTCATGCCCATAATCATACCTACTCAGGAGGCTGAGATCTGAGTATCACCATTCAAAGCCAGCCCAAGCAGGAAAGTCCATGAGACACCACCAGAAAACTGGAAGTGGAACTGTGGCTCAAGCAGTAGAGTACTACCCTTGACTGGAAAAAGTTCAGGGACAGCACTTAGGTCCAGAGTTCGAGCCCCACAACCAACAAAAGAAAGTTTATGTAATTAAAGTCATGTGTTGCAAACCCAAGGACAATCACTAAAACCATTTTAAAGCATCATAAATAATAAATCTATTGAAGAAATAAAATGGATTCCCAATAATGCTCAATGAATTCTGAAGAAGGTAGAAAAAGATATAAGAATAAATGAAGAGCAGATATAAGGAATATAAAAGAGAAAGATGGTAGGTTTTAATCCAATCATATCAATAATAACATTAGATATAAATACATAAACTAAAAAAGAAAGATTGCCAAGTTGGATCAAATACCAACACCTAATAATAGGCTTTCATCAAGAAATGAGCTTTAAATATAAAAACGTCTAAATTAAAAGAAAAAAGAGAGTTTGCAATGCCATGTAAACATTAACCAAAAAAAATCTTAAATAGCTATTGGATGTAAAACAAAACACCCTTTGAGAAAAGATAAAGGGATGCACTTTTTTAATCAGGGATAAAGAAAGTTATAACAGTTGCTGAGCACTAGTGGCTCACGCCTGTAACCCTAGCTACTCAGGAGGCTGAGATCTGAGGATCACAGTTCAAAGCCAGCCCAGGATGGAAAGGGATAACAAAGGAGAAGGCAACAATGTTTGATAAGAAATGTACTCATTATCTTGCCTGTGTAATTGTAACCCCTCTGTACAGTACTTTCACAATAATTAAAAAAAAAAGCCAGCTCAGGCAGGAAAGTCTGTGAGACTCTTATCTCCAATAAACCACTAGAAAACCGAACTGGTGCTGTGGCTCAAGCAGTAGAGTGCTTGCCTTGAGCTGAAGAGCACGGGGACAGTGCTCAAGCCCAGGGTTCAAGCCCCATGATGAACAAAATAGAGAGAGAGAGAGAGAGAGAGAGAGAGAGAGAGCTATAACATGATGAAGGAATCAATAAAACATTCTTTTCCAAGAATGCACAATAATCTCAAATGTATATGGATATAATATCAGAGTTGCAAAATTCATTAGGTAAAACCAAACAAAACTGAAAGAAATATAGGTTGATCCATAACTAAGCAGAAGCACTCAGTCTTTGCTTATAAACGGATAGAACATAGAGAGAGAAAAGAATGAGACTACAGGGGTCCTGAGAAACATTATCAATCAATTAGACCTAATTGACATTAATGGAACATTCTACCCCCCAAAGAGAAAAACAGACTTTCTTCCCTATAAAACATTCACAAAGATAGACCTTCTTTAGGCTCACAAAATACATTAACAAATTTAAAAAGATAAATTTCAATGCACAAAAAACTGTAGATTTCAGACACTCATCATACTCCTGTATATCCACAAACTGTGTATAAAGACTCAGATATGTGGCTACAAAGAAAGGTGAGCTGGTTAGTGTGCCAGGGAAAGCACCAATAAAATATACACAGACAGTGACTAGAAAAAAATATATGTAAACACATACACATGTATGTGTGTCCAGATAGATAGATACACAAAAGAAACAAAAAGAAAACATCTATAGAACTAGGACCTAATCTGCTCTATCCCTAGACTTACTACCCAACCTATTTGTGTCCAGAGTCACCTTCCAAAATCAAGTGTAACGATGGAAGAAAATCTGTGACTCTTTCCTCCAGCCCAGAGGGGAAAAAAATGGGCACAAGAATGAATAAGGCTCGTGGAGTCACCCTTAACTAGTAACAATTCCAAGTTCCTTGTCAATTACAACATACCAATACACATATAACTGCTGGGTGTCTCTCTGCAACATAGAATGATCAGAGGCTGCCAAGCCTTGCTCCGGTTGAATGGAAGCCAGCTGGTGACCAGGGCCTCCAACCAGGGCAATGGGGAGTGTGAGAGCAAGCTAACAGGGTACATGACTAAACTTACTGCTTATTCCATATATGTAAGATGGAGTATTCAGAGGTTGCAAGGCCTTGCTTCAATCAGCAAAAAGATAACTGGTGCCAGTGCCCTTCATTCAGGACATAGAGCAGGAGTGGAGAACAC
Organism: Dipodomys ordii; assembly: GCF_000151885.1. Lineage (NCBI taxonomy): Eukaryota > Metazoa > Chordata > Mammalia > Rodentia > Heteromyidae > Dipodomys > Dipodomys ordii. The sequence continues at coordinate 13,664,272 of NW_012267251.1, forward strand.
TGCCTATATTCCTAAAATGACTCCCCAGTTCAGCATATTTGTGTAATGAGAGCAATGTGCTTGCTACTCTAAATAAAATGTCAAACTGGAAGCTAAAGGAAGAGTAGAAATGGAAGAGCAATGTAGCAGCTGTCATAATATTGGACATCAAATTATAGTATAGAGCTGGAGTTAACAAACATCACGGTACTATTACAACTAGACAAAATAGAACAGAAGACCCCAAATTAACCTCACACAGGTACTGACTTCTAATTTTTTTGATGAATGAGAAATAAATCTTTGCCAAAGCTCTTCATTGGATTTGAGATTCATATCCAGAATACATAAAGAGCTCGAAAATTTAACACCCCAAATAAGCAATCAACTTTGTATATAAACAAATGAACAGATGCTTTTCAAAGGATGAAGTAGTTATTACTTATTAGCCAATAAGTATATACAGAAAGACTCAGCATTCTGAACCATATAGGAAAGATAACTTAAAACAAAAACAACACTGAGATTCGATTTCATCCCAGTGAGAAAGACAATCATCAAGAAAACATGAAACAACAAATTTTGGTGAGGGTAGAGATGGCAGCCCTCACACATTGCTCATGGAAATGTAAATTGGTATACCATTATGAAAATCAGTTCCATAATGAAAGTATCCCCACCCCCTCCCAACTAAAACAGACTTACATGTGATCCTGCTACACCATGTCTAGCATATATCTGAATGAACGTAAGTCAGCCTGCAGTTGAGATAACTAAATGCCCATGTTCATAACATCACTATTTACAATCAGCTTAGGTGCCCATTAACCAATAAATGGATAAAGAAAATGTGGTATATATATATATACAATTGAGTTTTAGTCAGTCAAAAATAAGAACAAAGAAGTGAGGCCTTGGTTCAAGTGGTAAGGCACCTGCCTACCAAGTCTTCTCAGACCTGACTATAAGTCTCCAAGTACTCTCAGAAAAAAAAAAAGAATGAAATTATCGCATTTGCAGGAGAAGAGATAGAGCTTGAAATCATCATGTTCATAAGCCATACTGAGAAAAGCAAATATCTCATGTTCTCTCTCATATAGGAAATCTAGACATAAAAAACAAAATGATTGAAAAATAAAGGAGGTGACTAGGGTGGGAAGGAACATCAGTGAGGGGAGCAAAGGGAGAGAGTGAATGGTGATAATTATGGTCAAAGTACTTTAAACACGTGTATGAAAATAGAATAATGAAACCCATTAAAATTGCTTTTAAAATGTGGATAAGGAGGAGGAGTAAAGAGGGTGAATTTGTTTAAAGTACATTATCAACATGCATGAAAATGTCATAATTTTTACACCTTGGTTGTACAATTAATAAACACTACCAAAAAGTATAAAAATCATAATACATATTCTGTCATCATAACTGTATTAAACGACAGCTACATTGTAAGAAGGCAGTTTTTAAAAGTATCCAAATATTTGGAAAATGGAATAACATAAATCCTAAATAACCCACAATCAAAGAGGAGGTCTTGAAAATAATTTAAATATTTTGAAGTGAATGAAAGTGAAAATACAATGCTTTAAGATGTACGGGTTACAACCCAACATAAAACAGTTATAAGTAAAAGAACGGTGATCTCAAGTCAATGTAACACCTTTTACCTCAAGAAAATAAAATAGCAAAGCAAACTAGGCAAAATTGAACAATGAAATAAGACAAGAATAATAAAAATAAAACCAGAAATCAATATCTCTGAAAAGAGTAAAAGTCTTATAACCAATCATAGATGAAAAAAATCATTTGGCAAAACTCATCAGTCATTTACAGCAAAACTCTCCATAAACTAGATTCCTAACCTGCCAAAACATTCATGGTATATTTTCCATGCTATAGGAGTATCACGGTTAATGATTAATAATTAAATTGGTTCTAGCTATTGTCATTAACAAGTCAAGAAAATCCTCTGAGTATCATTCTGGAAGTCCTAGCTACTGCAATAAAGCAAGAAAAATAGTGTACCAGGTTTATACATCAGAAAAAGAAAAATAAAACCATCTGGATTTACAAATGTCATGTTTGTCTATGTAAAAATATCCTAAGAAGAAGGCTAGAAAAAATACTTCCAAAAATCAAACTAATAAATTTATCAAGACCAAGGAAAACAAGATTAACAACTGGAAATCAAAAGTGCTATTTACAATCACATAAAGAAAATAGTGGAAAATATCATAGTAAGTGAAGTAAGCCAGCCCCAAAGAAACATAGGTCCCATGGCTTCTCTTATTTGTAATAACTAGTATATGTCTAGGACATGCAGAAAAGGTCAAAAGTTACATGCATATGACCAGATAAGATGATGCTAAATGAAATGAACCCAAGATAGGGACAGAAGAAGTTTTATCTTTGTTGCTGCTGTTTTTTAATGTACTTATAATGTACTGTGTGATTTTTTTGTTTCTTTTGCATGTTCTTCCCCATGGTATAACCTGTTTTCACTGTATTTGATGTCAGTGCCCTGCATCTTGTAATATACATTTTTCTAATTTGCGGAGGGGAAGGGAAATAACAAAATGCTGAAATAAGGATATAGGTTGACCCATTGTAACAATGATATGTACAAGACACTATGTTGAAAACTAACTTTATAGCTTCAGAGAGGGAGAAGGAGAAGTTGGGAAGGTTGGGAGGGAATGGATAGTAGGGGAAAAGAAAGGAGGGGCTAACAATGCTCAACAAGAAATGTACTCATTACCTTACTCATGTAACTGTAACCCCTCTGTACAGTACCTTTACAATAATATATATATATAAATAAAATACTGATGTTACAAATCTTAAATATTATGGGTAAGAAGTATTCTTAAAACTACAAAACACAGATGAAAAAAGTTAAAATCCTAAACATATTTAGGGACACCATGTTAATAGATCTGAAGACTTGATAGTTCTAACAGGTCAGTTCTTCTCAATTCAATTTTTTATATTAAACAGAAGCCCCACATATGCTTTTGTAAATATTGCCAAAGCAATTCTAAAATGTATATGGGAAAGCGAAGCAATTGTATGACCAAAATAATTTTGAAAGAGAACATTGAGATAGAGTACATTTTCTTTTATTAAAGAGCTATATACAGCCATAGTAATCAACACAGCATGTTACTATCTTGAAAGGTAAGCAATAGCTCAATGGATAGACTAAGAAAGAAACGAGATCCATAGAAAGGGAAGAGTTGGGAAGGTGGGGAGGGAAGGGATGGTTCGGGAAAACCAAAGGAGGGAGTATCAATGCTCAATAGGAAAAGTATTCATTACCTTACTCATGTAACTGTAACCCCTCTGTGCAGGATCTTTAAATAATAATAATAATTATATACATAAAAGAAAAAAAGACAGTCAAATTTTTTTTGTTTTTGTTTTTGGATCCAGTCGTGGGTCCTGAACTCTGGGCCTGGGCACTGTCCCTCAGCTCTGCAGCTCAAGGCTAGCACTCTACCACTTGAGCCACAGTGCCACTTCCGGCTTTTTTCTTTTTGCTTATGTGGTGCTGAGGAATGGAACCCAGGGCCTCATGCATGCAAGGCAAGCGCTCTACCACTGAGCCACCTTCCCAGCCCTCAATTTTTTTTTATAAAGGTATATGTGCAATTGAAAAAAAATTATTTTGAGTTCAACAAACTGTGGTCAATTTCAAACAAAAATCTTAAACTATATTTCACATCTTATATAATATTAATTGTAAATAGAATATGCATAAATATAGTGCATTGAAATCTTTAGAAAACAACAGGAGAAAAAGCTGTGTGAACTTGAATTAGGCAAAAAAATAAAAATAAAAAGTTGCATTATCAAGAGCATGGTTTCATAGTTCTACCATAGTATCCAGAAGTTCTACTCCTGGGCATTTATCGAATAGCACAGAAATAATGTCACACTAGACCAACCAGCACAACCATGTCCATTACAGAATTGTTTACCATGGCCAAGACATGGAATCAATCCAGATGCCTCTCAGTGGATGACTGGATCGAGAAAATGTGGAATATGTAAACACAATGGAATTCTCTTCATCTATCAGAAAGAATGATAAAAAGATTAGAAAAAATTATATTAAACAAAGTAAGCCAAATCCAAAGAAACATAGGTTTGATGGTTTCCCCCACTTCAGTAGCTAAAATGTGCCTATAAGTTTACAAGTAAACACAATGAATAATTTAAAAATACATACATACATATATATATATATATACATACACAACATACACACATACACACACACACACACAGGGACATTATATAGGTCTCTAGACATTCACACATTAAGGCCAAAAGAATATATGCATAGTAATGGATCACAAAGGCTCAATAGCTATATGCATATGATCCTATAATGTTTTACAAAATGAATTCCAAGAAAAGGAAACAAGAGACTTTTATAGTTTCTGCTGTTACTATTTTTGTTTTCTTTTCCTTTTATCTTGGTTCTCAGCTTGTCTTTGGGAGGATAGGAAGGGAGGGCACAGAAAGGGTGGGAAAAAAGGTGGAAACATACAACAGTGGTGCTCACTAGTCACTATATGGAAAATGAACTGTGCATCTTATGGAAGGGTATGGGAGGGAAAAACTGGGAGAGAGTGAGGGAAGGGGCATGGATCAAAAAATTATACTCGTTACCTGACTCATGTAGCTGTAACCTCTTTGTATATCACCTCTATAGTAGCAATAAAAAAAACATGGTTTATAAATGAAAAAAGCTTGACAAATTGTACTTCATAAAAATTAAAATGGTTTGCTTTGCACCTAACAGAGACAAAGATTAGAGAAAAATATTTGTGAATTGTATTCCTGGCAATAAAAATTCTAATCAATAAATATAGAGGACTTTCAAAACTCAGCAATAAAAATTCCAACAATCCAACTTAAATATGGGCAAGATATTTCAGCAGACATTTTCTGAAGAAGATATATGGGTTGAAATAAGCCAACAACAAAATGTTCAATGCCATTAATCATAGGCAAATGCAAACTAAGGCTACCGTGTGATACTAGTACTTGCTCATTGTAATGGTTCATTTTCTTAAATGACAGTAGTAAATGTTGACCAGCTGGCAAGCTAATGCATAGTTGGTGGTAATACAAACGATTACACATTCTTTGGAACACATTTTGGCAGTTCCTACAAAATTAAACATATACCTACCATACATTTCATCAATCGTACTTCCAGTTATCAGTCTACAAGAAATGAAAATTTATGTTCTTGTCAAATCATGTATATGAACATTCCTAGTACCTATATTCATAGTTGTCAAAAATTGGATGTACCCTGGCTTCCTTTCAGCTAGCAAATAAAAGAACAAGATAGAGTATATTCACACAATGGAATATTATACAGCAACAAGTAGGAACAAATTATTGACTCAAAAATGACATGGATGAACCCTAAATACATTTTGCTAAGTGAGAAAAGTAGACTCAATATGATCCAAGTTATCCAGGCACAGTGAGAAAAACTAGACTCAAAATGACCCAACTTACGGGCTCACACCCATAATCCTAGCTACTCAAGAGCCTGAGATCTGAGGATTGTGGTTCCAAGGCACCCAAGGCAGTAAAGTCCATGAGACTTATCACCAATTAACCGCCAAAAAGCCAGAAGTAGAGCTGTGGCTCAAAGTGCTAGAGCACCAGCCTTGAGCAAAAGAGCTTTGAGACAGTGCCAAGGCTCCAAGGTCAAGCCCGTGACCAAAAAAAGAAAAAGAAAAGATCCAAGTTAAATGATCAAGCCATATAATACTGTAAAAGCATGAAAACTCCAAGGAAAGAACATAGAATAATGGTTTCCAGGAGTTTCATGCTATACGGGGTCTGTGTGTATAAAGAGACAAGACCAAAACTATTGAGGTATGTCAGAATGGTTCTGCAGCAATTATGGTGATATACAAAAATCTATTTATCAAAATCTATCTGTACATTTGTCACAACTCACAGAATTTTTTACAGAATTTTTCACCAAAAAATAAATTTTACCATGTTCATATTTTATTTGTTTTTTTTTCCTTAGAAAATCCATTAGTGTCAAATTATCACACACACATACACACACACACACACACAGATACTTAGTACATTACAAAGGGAAAATGGTACCATTAGCGTGAAGAATCCTCAAAGCCAGCACCTCTTCCAAGTGATCAAGGTTAAGACGAAGGGTGATAAGATTAAGAGCAAGGGGATGTTATTAATTTCATATCACTCTCCCATGATGATTTATTAAGAAGGTACATCCTCCATGCGACTCCCTTCACAAGAATGCATGACTTCAACTTAACTCTAGGAAAAACTATCTCACAAACCCACCTAAGTGGAGAGTTTTCTACCCACACAACTCATGAATGTTCTTCCAAAGTATTAAGAACATGAGAGAATGAGGAAGAGGAGAGAGAAGGATTGGAAAAGACTTGAAAAAACACATGGAATGTAATCTTTGGATAGAAATTAAAGAAGAAAAAAACAGTCCCCACATATATGTTCTATTGGTTGTGCTTTTTTGGAAGCATCCAGAGCCACTTCTCAATCATCTGTGTGACAGGTGCATCTCTACTCTTCCTGCTCCTCCCTCCTCATTTGGTCCCACTAGGAAGATACCTGCTTAGCAGTGTGTGTGACTCTCATACAGTGATCTCTATAAATGATGGTTCTGTCCCGCCCCTCCACACACAATCTCAGCAGAAAGGTGGACACGGAAAGGTCATACTCCTCTGTGCTTTCTTTTAATTTCCTGTAATACCTTATGCAGGACTACAGTAGTGTATGGCACTTCAGAAACAATTCAATGCAGGAGGTAATTAAAGTGAATTACCACATAAGAGTCAGAGAGGAAAAAATAAACCTGGTTTCATGATCCAACGAAAAAAACTCAAAGCACTTCATAAAGAAAGCATTCCTTCTGCATCCACGGGCGGCCTTTCCTTCTCCTTGAATCAGCATTCTTCCTTAAAAAGTCTTCAGCATCCTGCCACCCTTTATGATCAAGGAATTAATCAGACACAAAGAATGATTCTATTATTTCCTCTTTAGCTCAAAGTAGTGTACAATACTACAGTTTTTAGATTAACTCAATGCAAAGAGGATCTATCTCTTTTTTTTGCTTCAGTATCATTTCCTCAGATATAATGCAATTTACAGTGACCTCTGTCTAAGTGCAGATTGTGGTTTAAATATACAAAGCAGATTAGTGCCATTTGTCTCCTGATATGTTGGGGGTGGAGAGGAAAGCACTGTGATCCGGGATAACATGAACACATATCTAGGGAAAACCCATTTGCCCTTTGTTAACTTCTGCTTATTCAAAATTTATTTTATCTTAATAAAAATCTACTCCCCAATCTTTAGGAATATAAGGAAAAATACTTCATTAGTGTGCCTTTATATTTCAAGCTACCTGACTCTTCATGTCCTCCAGGCTGCTCCAAATTCACCTTTGCCTACATATATGCTGATCTGTGGTGCATGCTTCAGCACAAGGAAGAAGTAGAAAGAAGAACCTGGCAGTGCTAGGTTGGCTTCCTCCACTCCTCCCTGCTAGGAGGGTTGGTAGAAGAAACAGTGTTGTTATTGTTGCTTTTTATATTGTTCTTGATCCAATCACTGTGGAATCCCAAAAGGACTGGACGCAGAATGAAATTCCGATGCTTTGGGTATTTTTCAGTTCAGAGAAGTGGCCATAATATCATCTTAAGGAAAATGATGTTGTGACACAATTCACACGTGGCTACCAAGACTTTTATCTCAACAAACCTGGAGACATTTAATTCTATTGCCCTGAATGGAATTTCCTAAATCAGTCATCTACTGATAGGATGTGTACAATGCCTCTCAAATATTTCTTTCAGAATGTGCTTCTTTTCTGACAGATACTCTGTTGTACACTCTTCTAGTGATCAAAGAATATCATGGTTGTACACTCTCCTAGTGATCAAAGAATATCATGGTGTATTGATAATGCAAGCAAGGTGCGCTTGAACAAAGTACAACAATTTTGGAGCCTTGAACCCTCTGGGAACATATTAAGAATGAAGCTGCAGTTGACCTGGGGTAGCTTGAATACAGGGCTTCATTGGGGACAAAGTAGCATGATTCGAAAGAAAAAAAAAGTCAGCAAACAGCACCACCAAGAAAATGCCAAAACCTATGTTCCCTACTTCCAAACATCAACAAAGTATCAATTTATATCAACACTGAGCTCCCAAAGAATGTAGAATAAATACTTTATTCTGGAGAATGCACTCCCATTCTTCCCTATTCAAAGAAGTACTAGTAGTACCAGAATTCAAATAGTCAGGGATTAGAGAATATCAGCAGACTCTGGGGGCCCAGGGGGACTTCCAGCTGCTTCATACAGAAGGCTCTTGCACAGCCATTTCTTTAAAAAATAAGTTCTAAAAAATCATATATTTATGTAGATAGATAGCTAGAGCAAGAGAAGATGGGTAAACAGATGGATATGTAGATAGATACATGTAGAACCAGAGCCAGAAAGAGAGACAAACAGAGATAGAGAGACAAAAAGACTGATTCTCCTGAACAATTCCTAGTGTTCCCTGGCCTGTGGAAGTCTCCCCCTCAGTCTTGCTTACAATCACTAGAATAGAGGGAAATGGATGGGAAGTCCCTTTCCCACTCTCTCACTGTGATGGAAGCCAGCTGCCATGTGGTGGGAGATCCCATGGAGAGCCACAGAGGAGGATTGGAGTGTGGCCTCCAGCCAACAGTCAGACAAGAACACAGAGACCCTGGTGCAACAATTGCTCAGGAACCAAATCATGCCAACAATCGTGTTGGCAACTTGGAGCTAACTTGGAGTGGATCCCTCCCAAATCAAGTCCACAGCAGAGACGTGGAAGCTCCTGCCAACACCTTGACAGCAAACTTACAAGACCTTGAGCTTAGCTGTGCCCAGATTTAACCCACACAAATTGTGAAGTAGAGATTGTTTGTTTCAAGCCATTAAGTTTGGAAGTAATTTGTTACATAGTAATTGGTCGTTAATAAAAATAACCTGTAATTTATATAGATCATTACATAGATATATTTAAACATTATAAAAATTGATTGCAGGTTGGCCTAGAAATCAGAATCTTGTCATATTGTTCTTCCTCTGAAAAAGTATGTGCTGTGTCCTAAACATTTTTCTTAAAATCTACAGAAATAAGCTGGGTGCCGGTGGCTCATGCCTGTAATCCTAACTATTCAGAAGGCTGAGATCTGAGGATCAAGGTTCAAAGCCAGCCCGAGCAGGAAAGTCCATGAAATTCTTATGTCCAATAATCCACTCAGAAAACCAGAAGTGGAGCTGTGGCTCAAGTGGTGGGTGTTCACTTTGAATTGAAGAGCTAAGGGACAGCGCCCAGGCCTAGAGTTCAAGCCCCACAACTGACAAAAAAAATCTACAGAAATAACTAATGAATCATACAACAAAATGCATATCAGGAAGCTAAAACATGTTCAGGAGGAGAGGAGGACAATGAAGAGGGATATACAGATGGAGAGAGAAAGGGTGACCAAATACAGTAATCCTATTCAATGTATACTATGTAAAAATTGAACTGCAAAAGTTGACTGTAGGGAAGGGATAGGAATAAATAGAGGAGAATGATGGAAAGGGTGACTTTGATCAAGATGCATTGTGCTCATAATCTGACTTCTGGAATTGAAACCCTCTATACAAATAATAATAGTAAAAGAAATGGATAATTTTTAAAGCCAACAAACCAACATATCTGTAAGCTGGAAAGTTTCTTATTAAAAAAAATCTATGATAATAAAATACTGAAATCCATTAGAAACTTTAAAATGAGAGAGGAAAAGTTAAGAGTCAAATTGATGCTGGGTGCTGGTGGCTCACGCCTGTAATCCTAGCTACTCAGGAGGCTGAGATCTGAGGATCGAAGTTCAAAGCCAGCCTGGGCAGGAAAGTCCGTGAGACTCTTATCTCCAATAAAAACCACTAGAAAACCAGAAGTGACGCTGTGGCTCCAGTGGTAGAGCGCTTGAGCTGAAGAGTGCAGGGACAGCACCCAAGCCCAGAGTTCCATCCCCACAAACGACCTCCCCCCCAAAAAAGAATCAAATTAATTAGAGATCCTTCTATGTACGTATGTAAATTCTACAGTGAAATTCCTTTGTACAATTAACTTATGCTAATATTTTTTTTGCCAGTCCTGGGGCTTGAAGTCAGGGCCTGGGCTCTGTTCCTGTGCTTAAGGCTAGTGCTCTACCACTTGAGCCACAGCACTAGTTCCAGCCTTTTCTGTTTATGTGGTACTGAGGAATTGAACCCAGGGTTTCATGCATGCTAGGCAAGCACTCTATCACAAAGCCACACTCCCAGTACTGCTAATAATTTTTCATCATTCTTCATAAGATCTAAGATGGGAAATTCTGTATTGTTTGGTTTCTTTAACCTTTTATTTTTTGCATTTCCCAAATTTTTCACAATAACTCTACCCAACTTTACGTTTTACTGGTAAACTCGTGAATCATTGAAGGACTAACCCAAATACTTCTTTATCTGAGTCTTTTTCTCTTCTGAAACAGGACTAGCCATTTTCACTTCTCTTGTGATCTTTCCTGTCTCCCAGCACTGAACTGCTGTGTCATACTTTACCATTTCAATCCTTCTTCCCTATTGGAAATTGTTTTCAGGTGATGTGCATATAGCAAAGTGTTCTATACAGAGCAGGTGCTCCATAATGGTTGATGAAATTATATTTCCTTGCTGTAATTTATCTGACATTTTTGCATAAGCTGCCATTTTTACCAACTTATATGTTTTCCCTACCTACTCTAATTGAATTTATTATGTCACTACAGCTGTAGTTTATCCTTTATTTGTGCGACACTTTATTAGTCTGAATACTACTAAACAGAAAACTTGGGAGAAGAAAGCACCTTGTTTTGCTCACCAGTAATCATGAGAAAGGGTATATCCTTCAGTCATGGGAATTTGCCTCTTAAATATATTCTCCAATTGCACAAGAAAAGGCTCCATTCTGTGTTACAGGATTTACTGTGTAGGCACGTTATCTGCCTGGTATTTAAGGAAAAGAGAGGGTGCTTCTGAACATATATTCAACTAAGCCAGAAGAACCAGAATGGAATGAATCCTTAAAGTTGTACGCATCCTTTCTAGCATTGCTCCAACACTCTTGCTTCTCCAATCCTGGGAAACACAAAAGCAGATGTATTTAGTGATAAATGAACCTCACCTGGACAATTTAGTAAGTAATGGTGAAATGCAAAAATCCAGGTGAGAAGCACAGAGCACCATTCTAAGTTGGCTACAGGCTCCGGTTAAACTCTTTTCACTATACTTTGAGACATTGTCTGGTTTGACAGATGGCAGACCAGGAATCCAGAAGCAGTCTAGTTCAGTATCCACATACCTAAGCACTGTAAGATGCTGAGGGAAGTGCAAATATCTTCCAAGAACTAGAGTCGCTGCATGTGAAAAAAAAAAACATATTTCAACCACCTGTCCAACATCAGAATGACTGTGAAGGAATAGATATGTACTTAATAACAGAAATATACCTTCATTGTGTGCTGAGGCCATATGCCCTTTGACCATGCCGATGACTGAAAAACAAAGCAGAGCTTTGTCTCATATTTTTATGGGTGTTCTAGTAGGGCTTGAACTCAGGGCCTAGATGTTGTCCCTGAGCTTTTTCACTCAAGCCTGGCACTCTACCATTTGAACCACAACTCCAATTCTAGCTTTTTGCTGGTTAAATGGTGATAAGAGTCCTACGGACTTCCCTGTCCAGGGGGGGCTTCCAACAGGAATCCTCAGATCTCAGTCTTCTGAGTAGCAAGGATATTATATTCTTATATTTTTTTTTCATTTTTCAGAGGTACTTTTGTCGTTGAGACGTGCAATGGTGTTTTCTATACACATGCTTGCATTCTCATCTCTTCACCAGGGCTGGGTGGGAAGGTTGCTTGGATCTGTCCATCATTTCCAGTTTTCTGATGCATGACCCCTTCCTGTAACTAGGAAGCAGCATTAAAGAAAACTTGTGGTGCTCATTACTGTGTGTAAAGTACCATACAATCCTTGACTGAAAGAAGCTATAGAAATGCAGAGAATCCTCTGTGATTTTATCTACAGAATAAGTTCAGGTCAGAACATCAGGCAGGATTTAAGCCATATCTCTTGCTTCCTTTGCTATTGTGGATTAAAGCCAGTCCATTTTAATGTTCTTAAAATGTAATTTTTCCCAGGGCTAGCTAGACATTTGATGCTGAGAAGGATTTAATGCATTGTGTTGTCACAGGATGATGATGTTGGCTCACTTTGAAATGTTAGGAGAAAGCCATAGGATGCTAAACTCTGACTGTAGCGATTCTCACAACGCCATATAATTAAGGGGAAGCAGGAGGGCACCTAAGCAAAACATTAGGATGCTGGACAGTGAGAGAGAGAGGTCAGAGAAGGTTGAACTTGTAGAATAGTTCCCTGGTGTGGGGCTTTATCAGGCCAGACTGGATGAGGAAGGAAAGAGAGACCCACCAGTCAGAGGGGCGCTGAGTATGGTGAGCTGCTAGAGGGCAATTCTGAAAACTATGAAATAGTATAAAACATAAAAAGCAGCCTGGGATTAATTGTCATTCCACTGGCCTGTGAGGAAACTGACACCACATATAATTGAATTACTTTGTAATTATTTCTTTTGGAGTATTTAACCTAAGCCAGTCTTCAGAGACTCTCTCTCTCTCTCTCTCTCTCTCTCTCTCTCTCTCTCTCTCTCTTTCTGTCTGTCTCTTCTTTGCACTGCAAATCGTTTTTGCGTTATGGATATTTTTCTGCTTTACTGTATTATCTTGTGCAAACTATTCTGGTTTGTTTTTCCCCCCTCTTCCTTGCCAATAGGGTTGTTTACTTATCAGAATTAAAGTCAGAAGTGAGTGTCTCTTGCCAGCAGGACAGAATTTTTAATAAATATGTAAATAATGCCTTTTTGGGCTATGGCATAAGGCACTGTTCTCACGTGGCCCACCCAGGTCTCAGTCTGGGGCTTAGGCAGACATTGGAGAAGGAGAAAGATTTTCATCAATCTGCAGATCAGAAAGAAATTAAATTAACTTGAACCACAGAGGGCAGAAGGACAAAGATGAGGCAGTAAGAAAGGACATCTGCCCCTGTGGTTGGAGAAATGGGTTATTTACTTTGACCTTTAGGTGAAGGTGACTGAAGATTGACAAAACCTGTCACACAAAAGGGGACTTAGAACACTTGGGGTAGCTCAGGGTAGGGAAAATTAAATGTTTCCTCTGCAGGCAAGCCATCATTGCAATAATGACAATGATAGCACTGTTATCAATTGCTAGCTCTACCTGTCTCAAGCCCTAATTCTGCATGAGTGGTCATTCACATCTGGTGTCTACATTACATCCTGAACTGAGAACTGATTTGGAGGACATTTATTACTTTTATCCTGCCACAAACAAAGAAATAGAATCCAACTTCTGCTGAAGTTAAGCATACACTGTCAAGTGATATTTAAGGGCATGAGCTCTGGAACTAGCATGTAAGAATTTTATTTCAGCAATTATTAACACCAAACCTCAATTTTTCTTAGATTCAAATGGCTATCTGTCTATTCAACAAAGATTAATTGAACACTTACTCCCTTGTACAATGCAGGGTTTAGGATGTGAAGATAAAGTAGGGAATAAAACTGAGTTCTGCCATTGAGAACAGCCTCTCTAGTTAACCATAAATGGTATCTTCCCTAGTCAGTTGCAAACAGCATTAAATAAATTAATATATCCCTGGTATTTAGTAACTCATAATAAATTGAACCAGTATTATGCACACAAAAAGGCAGACTCCAGTTAAAGGGCTCTTCAGCTCAAGTCTAATCAAAGAACAATGTTATGTCTCTAATTATAAAGGACTCAGCCAGATCATGGAAAAGGCCCTCCATAAAGTTCTAAAAGTCTTAGATCTTATGGCTGGATTTGGACAGCAGGTTCCAGGAGAGAATACCGGCTGAGATCACACATAGCTAGTCAGTTATGCACCAGAGATCATACAATAGGCAGGGATGGGCTAGGGAGGGCTGCCTGATTTTCTTCCTCCTAGGAATGGGTTTCAAAGCCGTTATTTATGATGGTGTCCTGGCTGCAGAGATAGCTTATGTATTCTCTTTATGGAATAAAGATAGAATGGGGGTGGAATACCTCTCTTTCTAGTGCCCTGGATCTTTTGCCAGCTTAATGGGTTTTGCAAAATGAATTCCAGGCAAAGAAATCAGGGAATCAACGGTACAGGGTATCTGAGCTTTGTCAAGTGACACGCTTGCATGGGTCTCTTTCCATGATAAAGGGAGAATTCATTAGAGACGTAAATTATGGGTTCCTAATTACTACATACTGTAAAGAAAAGATAGACAGCTAGCTTTGGTTTCTTGAAGGTCTAAATGCGTATCTGCATACTTTATTGCAGCCTTGTCTACAGCTCCTTCCCTTCCCCTCTTCCCTTTTATCTGAATATATGTGACCTGTATGGTATCTATAAGTATTTTTGGCTTTTCTCCTAGAAAACCAAGTGTGTATTAGCTTAGAAGCCTCAAGGAGTAAATGTTGTTAGGAAGTGCTGGAACCAACAAGCAGAGTATCTGTTCCATTTTGGACTGAGGCCATACGAGAAAGATGATTTTTGTTACATATTAAATAGCCACCTCCAAGTGTCATCAAGCCAGGGAGACAGACAGCTCACATCCCCTCAAAAGTGAAATTATTCATTTGGATATTAGGCAAGAAGACAAATTTCGAAATGAAACTTCTAATATCACAGAATGTTAAACAGTCATTAAAATGATATTTACATAGAGTTTTTAATGATATGGAAAAATCTTATAACCTTAAGCACAAAAAGTGGAATAAAAAATTACATTAATATACAGAATGATCTTAATAAGGTTTTAGAAGCATGGGGTAAAATTTGATAGCAATAAACCTAAATATCAAGATGGTTGAATTAGAAATGACTTGCTTGTTTTTTTTATAAAATGTATGCATATTTTGTTTCACATTTTAAAAAATGTCCACATATATTGCATATAAAAGTAATGTAAGAGTATTTTTTAATGTATACTTCCAAACCAGTAATAATAATCAAGTTGAGAAAGTCCACTTACCCATTCCAAGATGGCTACCAATAGGGCAGCCAAAATGGCAGCCTAAATGCATTTTATTGTGTCTGGCCTAGGGCATATATGTGCAATCTACAGATCCATATCAAGGCTTTAGCTTAGAAATGGTGATTGTGAAAAGAGCATCTTGACAGCCAGGTGCAGAGTGTATGAGAAGGTTTCAGAGTGAGAAGACTCCAACAAGATTGTAAGGCAAATAAATAAATAAATAAATACTGGTAGTTTAGGTTAGAGAAAGGGCAGGGAAGAGGAAAGAGAAGGGAACACATTGGAGAGACAGCCAGAGCTTACCTCAGAGGGCTTACATCGTGAATTTCAAACAGGGTATGAATAGAGTTAGCTATCAATAATGATTCCTTTTTTTCTGCTTGTATAATGGAGGGGTAATGAGTAATTTGCTAAAAAGAAGAAGCACTGGAATGTAAATAGTTTATTGAGGGGTGTGAGCAGGATACCACCTATATTGTTGCACAAAGGATTGTCATAAAAGCAGGTACCAGCACCTCACATCTCTAATCCTAGCTCCTTGGGAGAGCTGTTCAAAACTAATGAGCTCTGTTGGAAGCCAGTCCAGGCACATACATTTCAGAAACTTGTATCTCCAGTTAACCCACAAAATCTAGAACTGGAGATGTGGCTCAAGTGGTAAAGCACCAAGTATGGAGTTGGGGGGGGGGAGAAAGGTGCACAAGAGTGCAAGGTCCTGAATTAAAGCTCTTGTACCATCATTTTAAAGAAATCATGCATTTCATGGTTTAAACCAAACATGTATTATCTATTTATGAGGAATAGGAATTCTGAAGTGGCTTCATGGTTGTGGCTCAGGGGTTTCCTTTACATAACAAGATGGTGGTTGGAACTGCATGCATTCAAAGGCTCAACTGGGACTAAACATTCTCAGGTGGCTTTAAGACGGAGGCCTCACATCCTTCCCAACTGGACTTCTTGCTAAGCGGACACAGCATCTGTGTTTGCCAAAGCAAGTGGTCTAAAAGAGGGGAAGCGAAAAGACGAAACGCCTTTTTAAACTTAGTCTCTGAATTCATGTACTACTTACTATACATTCCAAAAGAGAATCTTTAAGTCTAAACCACAGAAGGTAAAATTAAGATCTACTTCTAAGATGAATCAAAAAACAGACAGACATTTTCAATCATCTTAGGAGAGGATATTCAATGATGAGCTTAGTTTTTGACCTACTAAGTTTGAGGTTCATTAAAAAATGCCAATCCCAGGAATGGATAGACATGGTATTCAAATAAGAAACTAGACATATAAAATTATGAATCTTCTTCATTTTCAAGGTAATGAAAGATTTTGAGTATGGATAGTATTTCTTAAAAAATGTGTAGAGTAAGAGAATACACAACAGAAATAATCACAGGTTAAGGAATTCCAACCTTGAACACTGTGTTTGGGAGATGCATTTGCCAAGGAAACAAAGAAGAAAAGACCAGAAGCAAGGAAGAAAGGCAACGAAAAGCAAGAATTGAGTAGAGTTTCACCTCTTTCAATAGGTGGAGGTCAGAGGGTAAAATGGGATAAGAGAGTGTCTACTTTCCAAAGTGGTTGAACAAGTTTACATTCCCACCAACAATGCAGTCCACATCCTCTCCAGCATCTATTGTTATTAGAGACTCCACATAGAGCTCCCCTATGACCCAGCAATCCCACTTTTGGGCTTTTACCCAAATGATCACAAACAAGACCATACTAAAGCTACCACCACAACTATGTTTATTGCAGCATTATTTACTATAGCTAAGATATGGAACCAACCCAGATGCCCCTCAGTAGATGAGTGGATCAAGAAAATGTGGTATAAATACACAATGGAATTCTATGCCTCCATCAGAAAGAATGACATTACCCCATTTGTTAGGAAATGGAAAGACTTGGAAAAAATTATATTAAGTGAAGGCCCAAAGAAACATAGGTTCCATGGTTTCCCTTATTTGCAATAACTGGTACATGTCTGAGACAAGCAGAAAAGGTCAGATAAGTTGATGTTAGGTGAAATGAACCCCAAGATTAGGACTGGAATGTTTTTTTTTCTTGCTATTGTTTCTAACATATTTATAAGGTATTTCTTTGTTGCTTTGTATGTCCCTCCCCCATGATATAACCCCTGTTTTCACTGTATTTGATGTTGGTATAATTTGTGGAGGGTAAGGGAAAAGACAAATTGTTTAAATAGGGATACCAGTGGACCCATTGCAACAATGAGATGTACAAGACATTATATTGAGAAACAAACTTTATAAATTTGGCGTGGGGGGTGGAGAAAGGGGGGCTGGGGAGATGGGAAGGGATGGGAAGGGGAAACAAAGGAGGAGGCAACAATGCTTGATAAGAAATGTACTCATTACCTTGCCTATGTAATTGTAACCCCTCTGTACAGTATTTTCACAATAAAAAAAGAGAGAGTGTCTAAAGCTAGTTACATATCTAACCTTTAATTTTGATCTAAATTTTAAATGATAGAAAATTCACATTATTACACACACACACACACACACACACACACACACACACACATACCCTAGATAAGGGCCAAATTTTTAACTTTGTGACTTATCCATATTGATTTTGTGGCTCATCCCTATTGGGTTTTTTTTTTTTTGCACAAATGCAAACATGAGAATCTTCTTACCTTCTCTTTTGTACCTAAAGGGTAGCATCCTGTGTGTGTGTGTGCGTGTGTGTGTATGTGTGTGTGTGTGTGTTCTTTTACATTTTGTTCTTTCATTTAACAGCATGTCCTAGGAATCGCTCCATATCTGCTTATAAAGATTTTTTTCATTCTTTTTTAAAAGTCTCTGTGTAGCACTCCATTGTGTAGAACTAGTGTGAATTCTATCGCTACTGTTCTATAAATAGACACTTCAGGTGTTTTCATTATTTTGCAATTACAAACAAATCTACAATGAATAATCTTGTATTTTGTCCATGTATTTTTTATTATTGTTAGAGGTAAATCTTCAGAGTAGATTGAGAACTTTGGTACTGTAAGTCAAAAGGCAAATGTGTATGTAGTTTTGCTTAATATTGGTAAGTTTTCCTCCAAAAGAAGGGAGAGGGCATGTTTTTCTACAATACTCAATAGCAGACTATGTCTTGTTTTTAAATGTTTGCAAGTCTGATCAGTGAGAAATAGCATCCCAGAACTCTTTGTTTAGACATGTACTATGAGCAAGCTTGAACATTTCTTTTATTATCATTTGAAAAATATTGTGAATTGCTCGTGTCTTTTTTACATGTACCTATCAAGTTTTTGTTCTTATCTTCAATTTTAAAGATATTTATTTTTTTTGAGTTATTGGCTCTCAGATTTGGTGTTTATATTTCTAAGTTGTCTCATCATCATTTATTTTGTGATGCACACTTTGTTTTTACTGTTCTTGGAGTAAAATTTAGTTATCTTCCCTTCGTCACTCTAGCACAAAAGAGAAATCTGAATTTTGATGATTCAGAATGAATTTACTGAATTAATTATGTCTCTTACCCATTTTGGTTAAATCTTCCTACTAACTACTTCTAACCATCCAAGGCTGAAACTAGCCTGTACTTAAGTTGATGGAAGATCTTCTCCTCCACAAACAGAAACAAATAAAAATATATTAATCTCTAACTAAAAGTCTTATCAACTTGCTAGTATCTATCCAACCCTTTCTCATTTGCTAACTGATCTTAGATTTCTACTCAAATTTCTTGGCTCTTCTTCAATGTTATTGTACTTGTGACTCAGAGACATTCTGTCTCCTGGAAGAACAGAAATGATTTAGCAGACAACTGCCACCTACTATCTACCTAAGAGTTGGCAAAACAAAATGTTTAACAAAGAATATAGCCAACAGATTTCATATATGCTCATAAGCATATGTTTTCCAAAAGACTATCGTGTCAGCAACAATCCGTGAATTCCAGCTGGACTTATTTCCTGCTTAGCAATGAGCTCAGTGCCAGGTGCGGAGGGAGGGTTCTTGCTGAGGGCCCCTTCCCTTATAGGACTCAATCTCATCAAGCAGTTAAACACATGAGAGAAATAGATTGCAACAGAAAATTGTCTATAATCAAGAGCCTGCCCCTGGATTGCAGAGTGCTGGCTCTAGGCACAGGACTCATTAATCCAGCGAAAGGAGAAATCAGTGAGGGCTAGTCTTGCTGAGGATCCTTAGAGAGACTTCAGGAAAGGGTAGGGTTTGGATGCTTCATGAAAATGAGGAGAAAGCAGGAAAAGATCATTCACTCATTTCATTAAAATGTATAGAGTGGAGCGCCTACTATTGTGCAAAAGAGCAAACATTGCCTACATAATCAATATGAAATGAGATGTACAAGAAACGATGTTGAAAACGAACTTTACAACTTTGGGGTCAGAGGAAAGAGGAGTTGGGGAGGTGGAGAGGGAAGGGATAGCAGGGGAAAAACAAAGTAGGGGGGTAACAATGCTCGATAGGAAAAGTACTCATTACCTGACGCATGTAACTGTAACCCCTCTGAACAGTATCTTTACAATACTTTTTTTAATGTGAAATGTTATAACCCTTGACTTTCTCCTTAGAAAGTACACATGCATACAGCTAGGTGTAATGGCACCCATCTGCGATCCCAATTTATTGGTAAATTCCTTGAGGTCAATCCAGGCAAAGTTTGCAAAAACACATCATGGCAGTGCATACTTGTCATCTCAGTTATATAGGAGGCCATAGGCAGGAGGATTCCAGTCTGAGGCTAATCCTGAGTAAAAATTCAAGACCATACTTGAAACAGAAGGACTTCGGGGCAGGCTCAAATGGTACAGCATCTAATCTATCAAGCATGAAACCCTTAGCTCAAACCCTACTGCCACTTTCACTGCTTCTTAAAAAAAAAAAAAACTTCACGTACTTACTATATACATTACACATGAGTATGTCATCATTTCACTATTTTTCAAAGTACTTATTCAAACATAAGTTCTAAATGTTACAAGTGGGCTACTCTGGAATACTTATGAAACCTATAAGAAGTCATCAAGAGAACTATTCACCTCTTTCTACTTCTTTCTTTCTTTTACTGAACAGTCTCATTGAATAGTGAGTCATTGAACCCCATTTCAATAGTGAAGAAACTGAGACTGATAGTATGAAATCTATATTCAACAGAAGAGGTAACAAAGGGCTCAGAGCCAGAGTGATGAACCCGTTCTTGACCAAAGAAGGTAATCTTAACAGTGAGATGAGGTTAAAGCTAAAGAACCATTCCCAAACAGCAGCCCTGGTGTGTGTAGAGGAGACTGTGCACAGTCCTGTAGGCGTTCAAATCTTTTCTGTCAAAGTGGTGGCTTGACATAGCACTGCCATTTTAAAGGAAGCTGCATCTTAAGTCACATCCTTTGTTTTCCTAACAAGAGCCTGTTTTGACCAGGTCCCCTAGTTCTGGTTGATTGCTCAGATAGTCTTTCAACCCCTTTCAAACTAGCCAATTACACAAGACTGTGAACCTAAATTCTGACTAATTAGAAAAGGGGCGGGGATAAAACCTAGGGAGATGACCTGCCCAGTGTGGTTAAATCCTTGGCTTGCTGTCGGGAGTAGCACACACTTCAAAAGTAAAATCATGCCTTGCCAACTTCCTTTCAAATCAGTCTCCTTATTCCTACATGACAACCCAACATCTGGAGACATTTCCAATCATCATGACGTGGCTAACTGCCTCGGGGATGTCAACAATTTTTTTCCCTTTCTAGCTCTCAACTTCTGGGTCTGAAAAGTGCCCACAGTCTCAAATTCTGCTCAGACACTCAGTCTCTGCTTCTAATCTTCCAGCCGGCTTGTGTTAAATTCCATCCTGCTTGCTTTCTGGATTCTCAGAGGGGCCAAGCCCAACCCTGGAAAAGCTCCTGGACTAGGTAACACCTGGAACTTCCCTCATTCACCTACTTACCAAGGATGCTGGGGGTGGGGGGCAGGCAGAGCACAGAGGGGAAGTATCCTTATAAGCAAGAGGCATTCATACCACTTTAGATCCTTTGATAGAGCCCTTGAGGACAAAGAGCTGCTAAAAGAGAGGGAAGAACACAGTGGAAGGCAACAATCACAGCTGATGGATACTTTAAATTAGAGGATTTTGTACTTAAGTAGCAAGAAATGTTACAAAAGCATCAATGGGGAAAGTGAGGTCTCCCAGCCCCTGTGCTGTGCAGCACTGTGAAAACTGAAGTAGAAAAGGCCAACTCTACAGATCACCTAGGGAAGCAGAAATCCAGCAGTCGGATATTAAGCATAAAAGAGCTGAAGTTAACATGAGACATTATTGGTTCAGGGAGACGGGCTATTTCCCCAAGGTCCATAATTAGAACTAGGAACCTTTTGCATGTAATTAAGAGGAAGAGATTGGTTTAACAACCACAGTTGAGCAAGTCTGAAGCATTTTTTTTATTCAACCAGCATTTGGGATTAAGATTTTTTTTTCTCCTCTCACTTCTGAAATATGGCTTTCCTCGCTATTTAAGAACACAAAGCTAATTCTACTTCCCCAAGCATTTTTGTTGTTAATAATAATAGAATATGCTTTGCATATGTGATATGAAATCAACAAAATACCATACAGAAGCAAGATGGCCTTTGAGGTGCTTTTTCTCCCGCAAGGAAACTGTCAGTGAGCAGCTGATTAATTACTGTAATAATCATAATTTTTAAAAATTAAAAAAATATATCTTCTTCCCATTCATTAAGTACACTGCAGATAGGTGCCAGAGGTAATTATTGTCTAGAAGTACTTCCAAATTATCTTTTCTAATCCAGCCATGCTGACATTTTTGAGAGAGAAAAAGTGTTTTGTCTTTCCTCTTATGATCAGGGTGACATTTGAATATGCAAACAGTGTCAAAGTCTGCCCCGCGCATGCTTGCTGGAGGTATGATTTATGAGGCCAGCCCATTGTATTTGCTATCACACTACTAGAAAGGTCATTAGACAAAGAAGCTCTACCTTCTGGGGCTACAGCTCATCTTGTGATATTTTAATTGTTGCTCTTGTGCTGACTTCCAGGCATGCATCTTGAGGTAAGTGCTGTAGACACTGCTTTGCTGGGACTTTGTATATATTTTATTGTGCTTGTGATAAGGTTTATCCCAACTTTCAGCCATTCCTAGACTAGTCAAGGAGATTGAGTTTAAGGCAAGTAGACGGGAAATTCTCATGTGGATCCAAGAGTTCAATTTTCTCCCTAAGATAAAGCACTTTTATCTTTCTACTTTAACTTTATGCTTTTTGTCTGAAGTATAAAATAGATTAGCAACTCTAAATTTGGCATCCTGAAGAATGTGATCTGCCTGTAAGCAATTTATCCTTGACGAAATAGGCTCCTACTATAAGTTCTATGGTAAATACAGCTGGAGGCAAATCATGCGTGGTACAGAAATTCCTCAAATATCATCTTGTTTAATCCCCTCCCACATCACAGCTTTCCTCCCCAACAGCCCGGAGTGGCTCTTCCATCTCTGCTTCAATATCTCCAACGACAAGGAAACCACATTTTAGTCTACAAGTAGTTCCACCCATTTTGGGAAGCCCAAAGTATAATGTTAATGTGCTGAAACCTTGGCTCACAAATTTAACCTGTTTTAGCCTAGTCCTATTCTTTAGAACCACGTGGAAGAAATTTCCTCCTATATTAATGTCTCAAAGTAAGCTACCACAAAACTCTCCTCAGCTCTCATCTCATCTACACATTTTCTCAAATGAGCATGATTTTCGGAATTCTCCAAATCTGTTAAAATAGTATGTATCTTTTTTGGTGATGATGCTTTAAACACTACAAGGATAAAATGGGTCACGGTTTTATGTATATACCCAGTGTTACATATACTTTCGAATCTCTTAAATATAACTGCTTCATTATTTCCCACTGGGAGATTTATAGGAAAACTGGCATTATTATAGAGAGAACCTTGAATAGATTTGTATATATTATGGTAATTTCTGTGGCAAGTAACCAAAAACCAAATTCAAATCAATTTTAAAAATATTTTTTAGCCAGGTGCTGGTGGCTCACGCCTGTAATCCTAGCTACTCAAGGAGGCTGAGATCTGAGAATCACAGTTCAAAGCCAGCCCAGACAAGAAAGTCCTTATCTCCAATAAACCACCAGAAAACCAGAAGTGGCACTGTGGCTCAAGTGGTAGAGTGCTAGCCTTGAGCTGAATTGCTCAGGGACAGCACCCAGGCCCAGAATTCAAGCCTCATGACGGACAAAAAAAATAAAACAAAATAAATGCATTAGCTTGTATTATAAGAAATGTAATGTGGTACAGAAACCAGGAACCAGTGGCTGAAGCCTGTAATCTTAGCTACTCAGAATGCTGAGATCTGAGGATCAAGGTTGGAAGTCAGACCAAGCAGAAATTTCTATTAGGCTGTTATTAGCAATGAACCACCCAAAAGCCAGAAGTGGAGCTGTGGCTCAAGTGGTAGAGGATCAGCTTTGAGTAAAAAAATGAATGAACAGCACCCAGGCTCTGGATTCAAGTCCTAGTACTAATACATACAAAAAGAAAAACATAGAGAGGGAGGAAGAAAGGAAGGAAGGAAGGAAGGAAGGAAGGAAGGAAGGAACGAAGGAACGAAGGAAGGAAGGAAGGAAGATTTCAAGTTCGTTGATTTGGTGGCCAGTGACTGCATCAAGAATCTTAGTTCTTTCTGGATCTGGCCACACATCCTCTCAACTTCAGTTCTGATCCCTTCCATGATTTTAGAATAGTTGCCATTATCAATCATAGTTATTTGCCTTTTGTTATATTGTGGAAATACTGTATAGAGGGGTTATAATTACATGGGCAAGGTAATGAGTACATTTCTTATCAAGCATTGTTGCCTCCTCCTTTGTTTCCCCTTCCCATCTCCTCTCATCTCCCACCCCCCAATACCCCCACCCCCAAAGTATTAAAGTTTGTTTTCCGACATAACGTCTTGTACATCTCATTGTTGCAATGGGTCCACCTGTATCCCTATTTAAACAATTTGTTTTTTCCCTTCCCCTCCACAAATTATACCAACATCAAATACAGTGAAAACAGGGGTTATACAAAGCAACAAAGAAATATCTTATAAATATGTTAGAAACAATAGCAAGAAAGAAAAAACATTCCAGTTCTAATTGTAGGGTTCATTTCACCTAACATCAACTTATCTGACCTTTTCTGCTTGTCTCAGACATATACTAGTTATTGCAAA
Organism: Dipodomys ordii; assembly: GCF_000151885.1. Classification (NCBI taxonomy): domain Eukaryota; kingdom Metazoa; phylum Chordata; class Mammalia; order Rodentia; family Heteromyidae; genus Dipodomys; species Dipodomys ordii. The sequence goes on from NW_012267251.1 coordinate 13,688,693, forward strand.
TAAGGGAAACCATGGAACCTATGTTTCTTTGGGCCTTCACTTAATATAATTTTTTCCAAGTCTTTCCATTTCCTAACAAATGGCGTGATGTCATTCTTTCAGATAGAATTCCATTGTGTATATATACCACATTTTTTGATCCATTCATCTACTGAGGGGCATCTGGATTGGTTCCATATCTTAGCTATGGTAAATAATGCTGCAATAAACATAGTTGTGCTGGTAGCTTTAGTATGGTCTTGTTTGTGATCATTTGGGTAAAAGCCCAAAAGTGGGATTGCTGGGTCATAGGGGAGCTCTATGTGGAGTCTTTTGAGGAACCTCCATATTACTTTCCAAAGTGGTTGAACAAGTTTACACTCCCACCAACTATGCAGTAGAGTTCCCTTCTGTCCATATCCCCTCCAGCATCTGTTTTTATTAGAGTTCTTGATTATAGCCATTCTAGCTGGGGTGAGGTAGAATCTCAATGTTGTTTTGATTTGCATTTCTTTTATGGCTAGAGAGGTTGAGGTCTTCATGTGTCTTTTGGCCATCCTTCTTTCCTCTTCAGAGAAGTTTTTCTTTAAGTCTTTAACCCACTTATTTATTGGAGGATTTGTTGTTGGGGGATTTAATTTTTTGAGTTCCAGGTATATTTTAGATATGAGACCCTTGTCTGTTGTATGGCTAGTGAAGATCTTTTCCCAGTCCGTGGGCTTTCTATTGACCTTGCTAGTTATGCCCTTATTTGCCTTTTTGAACAGGTACTTTGATTGAATATTTCACCATTGACCAGGGTTGGTTATATTCCTACAAACCTATATCACTGGTTTAAAAAACAAAACAAAACTCTGATCCAAGGACCAGGCCACCATCAGAGCTGAGTATGAGTTGCCTTGAGTCTTGTGAATGAGAATCTGAGTCCATTCAGAGGGGCTATAACAAAATCATATAGACCAGGTAGTTCATATACCACATACACTTATCTCTCGCCATTTTGAATTCTGGAGAGTCCACAATCACAATCAAGGTATCAGCAGATTTAGAGTCTGGTTAGGACCTACTCTATGTCTAAGATCACATCTTGTTGTTACCTACTCCATGGATGGGGGATGCTACATCTACCCATGGAGTAAGAAATGAAAGAGTCAGGAAGCGCCATGAAGCCTCTTTTAAGGCATTAATCTCACTTGTGAGCACAGAGCCCTCACAACTTAATTGCTTTGCAGAAAGCGCTAGCTCTTAAAACCACCACAATGAAGATTAGGTTACAACATACAAATTGTATGGAGAACACGTATTCAACCCATAGCATTGGGTGATTGGATAACTGACACTAGATTAGCATTTTAAGTAGGAAGTAGGCAGCCAACATTATGTCGTAGACTGTTGAAAGAAAATGCCAAACATTCACAAAGATCAAAATGTCTTAAAAATAATAGCAAAATCTGTGGTGTATCTCTGGAGCCAATGATTTGTCCTTTGGTTCTCAGCTCCATGCTTACTTTTTTTTGAGTTCTGTAACTCAGTAGTAAAGAGAAAGCCTGCATTCCCCAATTTATGGTTAGACTCAGAAGAGGTAACAAAAGCAGAAACTATTGCTGGCCAGGTTTAGTCAATACCATCAGTGAAAGCATTACAAATATGATGAGTGTAGTTTCTCAGCTCTTTCTCTGACTGCACAATTCCAAATGATGTAGCAATAGTGCACCCATGAAGCCTCAACACAGTGTTCAAACACAGTAGATGAGGCCAGTTGTGCCTCAGTGGATCATCAGAGAAAATATTATGATGGTAAGGATGGCTAACATTCTATCTATCTATTCCATCTACTAAGTTAATCCACACAGTCATAATACAATTTAAGAAAGAAGACTTAATTTTAAAAATAGGAGGTCTCATCCACTGAGTAAGCTCTAAGTTCATGCTCCGTTTTCCTTCTGTTTGGGGCAGCAGAATGGCTTTTGTCCCAAGGCGGTGAATTTCCAGTTGTGGATCTCAGCCATAACCATAACCATAACCATAGCCATAACCATTTGGGAGGCTAGTAACTCATTATCCAGCCAAAAAAAAAAAGAGGAAACAGTTTACACATTTAACGTGGATGGAATTAAATATAGGAAATGGGTCACAAAATACTGGATCAGCTTAATCTGTAGGGAAGATACTGGCTTGAGGCTTTCTCTGATCTGAATTGTCAGCATCAGGGGTGTCAGGTGCTAATGGTTCCATTAAAACCACATCATGGAGAACAACTTTGATAGACAGATTGGTTCCTAGGTTAATGCCAGTTAGTCATGCTTTATGGGCCCTGCAATGTGATACCAGAAGTACAGTAGCTTCAGTAGGAAAAAGCATGTCCCAGCAGGCTCCCTGACCAGCACACCTACACCATCTTCTCTTCTGTTCTTCTAGCCCAAGATGTAGTAACACCTCCTTGTAATAATTCCCTAACATTACAGGCAATGTCTTTCACTTTCACTTTTCCTTTCTTCAGTCATGCCAACAATTCTGTAAGCATATTTCGGATGCTTGCTATTTTCCTGGCAGGATACTAAGTGATATGACTTTGAACTAAACAGGATTCAATCAGTGACAACTATGGACTCTCTGGCCCAGAAATCAGAATCTTTTCCATAGAACATGCTCAAAATTTTGGGGCCTAAATTTCTGCTACACAGGAGGTAACAACTTGTAACCCCTGTTCATATTCCCTCTCTTTAATTGTGGGTTAGCTTTACTGGGGGTAGAGTAATAAGAAACAGAAACTCCTTGAAACCACTTTGAAATGATCAAAAGGGATTGTGCTGGAGATTTCTGTATGTGTCAACTTGAATGAAACTGGTCCCATTTTTATCAAAATTAATGCAGTTCTGGGAATTATCTGTTCTTTCTCTTCCTGGAGGGCCACATAAGCACTTTCTCATGAGATCTGTCTTTTCTGTATATCTACTTCAGTCTCTCAATTATTTAATTGCTTGTTCTTTGATATATACCTTTATATCATTTCCTGTTTTACAGCTTTTCTATGTTCATTCTATTTCCTCATGGTTTAGCCTCCATCTGATTTCTGTAGCCTTTAACGTGTTTGGATGTCCTAGTTCCCCAATTCAAACTCTGGAGAGAATACATCTGATATGCTAGCATCTCTGTTTCTGTTTCTGTCTCTGTCTCTGTCTCTGTCTCTCTCTCTCTCTCTCTGTCTGGCCAACAACAACAAAAAGGATCAAAAGCAATCTGTATGGGCAGGATAGTTGTGTTTTCTCTCTGTCTCAAGTTCTATCTCTGGATAATGTATCCATGTGCTTAGTTCTCCCACTCATTGTTGGTTTCTCCTAGTTGTTTTTTATATTCTCTTGCCTCCTGGTCCACCTTAGACTCCACCTTCTTTTCCTTTCCTTTCAGCTTTTCTTCATTTGGTCTCACCAGTGGCTATTTCATGATACAAACAATGAGTGAATTCCTGTGAGAGCTAAAGTTATTCCAACGATGCGCAGGTAACCAATCAATCTCTCTCTAATTCGCATTTAAAATACAGCTCCTAGGCCAGGTCAGAAAGGACCTGTTTGAAAACACCAATTGATATTACAAACTTAAATGTCCAAATCCCTTTCTGTGCCTGCATTCCATTTCTTGTTTTGATTTAGGGCATCTTTGATCTGCTTCTTTTCTCTCTTCTCCCCTTTCAAATTTTAGTTAAGTTCATAAATAAGTATTCCAAAATCCAATAAAGATCACTAGGTTATCTTTCAGCCATGCCTGCGTCTCTTCCACTCAAGGTTTCCATATTTTTTTTAAAAGGCATTTTTTTACTTTGTACTCTGCTCAGAATAAGGATCTTGGGCTGGTTTCAATATTTTCCTTTGATGTTAATCAATACTTGTTTCTTTTTTTTCTCTTCTCATTCAAACTCACCTCTCTTCATGCACATTGACATGCCTGGTTCATTATCTTCTTTATTATTTGTTTGTTTTAATCTGAAGAGAAAAGGCAGCTGTTTTTGCCAGTCATGTAAATCCAACTTCCTGGTTATTCAATTGAGATCAATTTCTGCCTGGGAGACCTTACATACCACATCCATGAGGCGTGCAGTGTCTGTCAATAGCAATGAGATCAGCAATCTGTAAAGCAGCAAACAGCAGCTTGCGGACTGATGCTGCAGACAGGCCCATTGGGAAGCCAGCCCTCCCTTGCACCCCCTCAGGCCTCCTCATAGGGGCATTTACATGCTCTGCAGGTCCCAAAAAATGGTTCTCATAATCGTAACGTTTAAAAAAATCCATCCCCCCAAATTGCTTCCATAATCATAACATGAAAATCTGTCAGAGAAAATAAAAACAATGCAGTGGCACTGGACTCATGCAGAGTGAGTTTGTGTTTTATCAGTAGATTCTAGTCCATGTCATTCCCAAGATGGCCGGTTGGAACTAAAAAGGAAAAACACTGGCTGGGAAGGGTAAGGAACCCATCTTCTTTTAGAATGATGGGAGCTGAGCAGGCAGTCAGGCAGATCCCTTGACCCAGGGATCTTAGGCAAGTCATGCAATAGGAGACAGAGAACATAATAAGCACTTTAAAACATGTTGGTTATTTTTGTTTGTTTTGTTTTTGTCATTCCTGGGACTTGAACTGAGGGCATGAGTGCTGTCCCTGAGCTTCTTTTTCTCAAGGCTAGTGTTTAACCACTTGAGCCATAGATCTACTTCCAGCTTTTGAGGTAATTTATTGGAATAAGAATCATATGGACGCCGGGCGCTGGTGGCTCACACCTGTCATCCTAGCTACTCAGGAGGCTGAGATCTGAGGATCGCGGTTCAAAGCCAGCCCGGGCAGGAAAGACCGTGAGACTCCTATCTCCAATAAACCACCAGAAAACCGGAAGTGGTGCTGTAGCTCAAGTGGTAGAGCGCTCGCCTTGAGCTGAAGAGCTGAGGGACAGCGCCCAGGCCCAGAGTTCAAGCCCCACGACCGACAAAAAAAAAAAAAAGAATCATATGGACTTTCTTGCCTGGGTTAGCTTCAAACCATGAGCCTCAAATCTCAGCCTCCTGAGAAGAGTACATGCCTCAGCCACCAGCGCCAGGCAAAACATGTATTTATATATGAAGACCTCATTCATTTATCTCTCCATTCACATAGTAGTCGTTAGGTACCTACCATGTAGCAGACACTGTCTTAGATTCTAGAGCTGAAGCAACAAGAAGGAAATGATGATACCTTTCCTCACAGCAATTATATATCAGTAGTAAAGACAGACGCAATGGGTGAAACTCAATGGACAGCATTTCCCTAGGAGGGATCAAGGACCTGGATTCAGCCCCATAAAAACCATCGGATGGGGTGGGGTGGGAAGAAGAAGGGAGAGAAGGGCGGGGGAGTTCATTGAGACTCACATAATAAATAAAGGTAAAATATTCATGTACAGTTTCACCCAATTACAAGTCCCACAAAGGGAAAAAAGTGGCATAAGTAAACAGGTAACGACAAGATTGGGGCAGGGAGAGGTTATCAGAAGAACCTCCCTTGGAGGTAGAAGGAAAAGACCTCTATCCAGAGAAAGGATAGAGAGCAGGGCTGGAAAGGGAATAAGGCAGGAGGTACGAGAGGCACAAGCAGGAAATATGGATGAACATGGATAAAGGGAGGAAAATTAAGGCAGAGCCTCCTAGATCCTGGTAATAAGCTTAGATTTCATATGAATCAAATCCAGATGTTAGAGCACATTCCTATAATCCAAAATACTTAGCCAGTGGAGGCAGGAGGATTTCCAGCCCAAGCAAAATTGTGAGACCCTGTCTGAAAAACAAACTAAAAGCAAAAGGGCTGAGAGTGTGGCTCAAGGGTTGAGTACTAGCAAAGCACTGAATTCAATCCAATACCATTTAAAAAAACATTATTTGATATTTATCAGCTCCAAATTACTATAAGAAGCACCCAAGATAATTAAGTTACAAAGAAAAAAATGATAGCCCGGGTTTGAGGAAATGATGCTCAGTCCAAAAGTGAGTGATCACGCAGCTTATTTCCACCTATCACACATCTTAATGGCAACACAGAGCAGAGATATGGAGCAAGAGAAAGAGGAGAGGGCCCAATAATTTGTCTTCACTGGGACCTTTCCACACTAGCCTAATGACCTCCCACAAGACCCAAGCCCGTGAAGCTTTTATAATCACTTACCTACACTGCCATCTTAGGGACTAGGTTTTTAAGATAAGCACAAGACCCAAGCCCATGAAGCTTTTATAATCATTTACCTACCCTGCCACCTTAGGGACTAGGTTTTTAAGACAGAACTTTAGAGACCTGAAATATTCAAACTAGGGCCAATTTTATTCTGATGGAATTGAAACACCAAAAGATATCAGAATAGAGGTTTTGAGGTTTTGTTATAATAAAGGAGGTTATGGTGAACACCATATTCAACATGTGTGGCAGACTTGGCTTCATCTCTTCAAAATGGCACCATATGACAGCCTGCCCTTTGCACTTGGATGATGATTAGATGCAGACTACTTGGAAAAGTACTCAATTAATGGTATTAGGGTCACCTTCATGAACAGCAAGGACTGGGCTGTTTGTACTCACGATTTTATTCCCCATTTTGACCCCCAACTGTGTTTCAAATACGTGTATTTTAACTAAAATCATAGCAGCATTAATTCATATTGGGGTGGAAAATGTACTTTTTTCCAGAGAACTCCATTAAGCCAATTTAATTCCTTTATCAGTGTTCCATATTGCACAATTTAATCATTTGTAATTTTTCCCATTTTCATTAGCATTATTTCTTTTCCATTTCAATTTTACAGCAAGATGGAAACATCTCTAAAGTTTAAATGATAGTCAAATGGCAGTATCAATTTGATATGGTTAAACTATCCTCGTACTTAAAGATCTTGAGGCCCAGAGAGTTTAACTAACTTCTTTAAAGGCATACAGCTGATAATTGACAGAGATGAAATCCCATCCTAAGTAAACCTGGCTCTGGGACCGTGATCTTTCACTATGATACCTCTCTTAACAAAAGAGAGAAAGAATGTAATAATACTTCTGCCTACTTACCAGGGCTAGTATGAAGCTGAACTTACATAACACATGAATAAGACAGCAATTGTGAACAAAGCATGGTACATTCTGTGTTCTTACTAGTAGTAACCATAAAAAAAACATCTCTGGGTTTAGAAAATCTCCATGAACCAGGTGCCGGTGGCTCACACTGACAATCTTAGCTACTCTGGAGGATGAGATCTGAGGATAGCAATTCAAAAACCACCCTAGGAAAGATAGTGCCTGAGACTCTTATCTCCAATTAATCACCAGAAAACCACAAGTGGAGTAAAGTGATAGAGCACTAGACTTGAGTGAAAGAGCTCACTCAGGGTCAGTAACCAAGCTCTGAATTCAAGCCCAATGACTGACCAAAGAAAGAGAGAGAGAGAAACAAAGAGAAGATAAGACAAGAAAAGGAAAGCTCCATGAATGAGTATATTGCTGGCTGAGTACATTCACCTAGATCAATGTGCTTTATTTCTTAGAGGTCTTGATTTGTCAAATGCATCACAGACCCACTTCACATATTGTGAATTTTATCCTCCTACCAAGGAGGATAAAATTGGTTTTTGTCCCAGACCAAGTCTAAGAACTGCAATTGATTACAGTGACCGAGGTGGTCTTTGAGAAGTTCCTGGATAGATAACACGGTTTTGATTAGTGTGTTAAAGTCCAATTGAGGCTCACTGTCTGTAAAAGTGGGTCTAATTCAAAGAATTCGGCATCCAGACTTCAGATGATGAAAATGATGGTTCTTGACAAAAGGGCCATTCAGTTCACCTTCACTGAATAATTAATCTCTTGGGACACTATACTAGAGGCCAATGGTATGAAAAGACAATAACCTAGCCTCAAGACACTTGCAGCTTCCTAGAGGAGAGAAGGCACACTAAAGAAAGAAAGTAACAACAACAACAATAAAACAAACAAAAAAGGCAACTGTGATTCAGTTTAGAAGTCACAGTGAAGGAATATACTCAAACATGAGATGACTTCCTATGGAAAGCAAACCTAGATGACAGTTTTTGAGGGAAAGAAGGCATAACCTGAAATAATAGGTGGAAACTCCATGAAGATGACATTACACATGCAAAAGAAAAACAATGACGGAACGGGGTGCTCCCTTTCAGAGCACAATACTGAGTCAACACTTGTTCCCTGATCTCTACCAGGCCAGGATATAAATCCTGACTCTATATTAGCCATTGGATCTTGAACTCATTTTACTTGCATGATCCTTGATTTATTAACCAAGTCTTAACTTTTAGGGTAATAGTAAATGAAGCAAATAATTATTTCAGGTTAGTAACTTTCTAAACATGTTTTGTGTGCTTGCTGAGTTAACCCATGTAACATTATGAGTGGTGCAGTGTTATGAGGTAATATCTCCCCTTTAATCCTGACGAGTTGAAGGTGCAAAAGGATAAGGTAATTTGATCCAGTTTATACAACCAACAAATAACAGAACTGGATTAAAGTCAGCCATTTGGAATCTAATATCTGTGTTTCCAATTGTCACATGTGAGACTCAGAAGAAGGTAAATAAAGCAGATGTTGTTATTGTCACTGTTGTTGATGACATGGGCCAAATTTATTTGATTTGAGGACATTGAAGCATATGTTCCATTCAGGGTTAGGAATAGATACCAGGGAAGCTAATATATTGAAACATTGGTTCAACAGTTACACAAAGAATTTGAATGAAGAATATGAAGAAATAGAACTAAAGACAGCATCACTCAACTTCTCCTCTGGTGTCTGGGACCACCCAGCTCTGGTTCCCAGTTTACCTAATCCACAAGGCCAAAGAAAAGTCCTATAGTCAAGTCAGTCCATTCTTAAAGATTGTGTGTAGGTTATCTGGTCTCCATGGCCATCTCTAGTGTTGTAGCCATCTTCCTTCAAACTACATTCTCTTGCCATTCCAGCTTGGGAATGGTGTACAGTATCTGGTGATATTTCTAAGAGTCTCTTTCAGTGTCCCGTAGGCATTTTCTGCTTAGGTAGCTGCTCAGCATCTCTGCCCCTATAGTAAGTCTGTGGTTGATGTCTAGAAGGACAGAGGACAGACAGCATTCAGATCCTGCTCCATCCTACATATATGGCACTCCCTTAGGAGAGAGCAACTCTCAGTATCTCCAGTAAGATTAGATGTTAGACAGAAAAACATAGGTACATACTTGGGTTCGATAGAGAAGAACAAAGAAAGAAAGTTGAGAGATTGTTAGAAGCAGACTAAATATTTAGAACTAGTCCTAAATATTGGCAATGTTAAAAAGAATCTGATTATTTTGGTCAGAGCATTTGAATGCCAGTATTTCATCTTTTAGGGTTTTCAAAAATTTCAAATCTACCCTTCCCTTTTGCTTAAAGAAAGGAAATACTTGGAGGGACCAGATGAGAGAGACTGATGACCTTCTCAGAGCCTGAATGAGGACAATGTCAAACATGTCAGCAAAGCTTAATTGAGTCTGTCTTTCATAATGTAGCTTGGCAGTCACCGTGCAAGTGATTAGATCAACTACAAAGGCTAAAATCTTGTCTGTCTCTGAATGAAAGGGGGATTCACCCTCAAATTAGAAACTTTTATCGATTGAACAGGTCATAAATGAAAGATTTTTTTTCTTATTTCTGGGTATTGAGAATTAATTCTCACGTGTGCAATCATGTCCATGATTGTGCTGCTTTGTAAAGATAAGCCCCTATTTTTGCTTACTTGACTTACTCTCAATCTTCTGCTAGTGAGTGCTAGTCTGGCTAATCTTTGGGATTTTTTTGAATTCTGTTTCTTGAGGGTTAGGCTCATAAAGGATGTTCTTTAACTGTTGGATGAACAGAGGGAAGATTTTTGTCTCTCGTTTTACATGCAAAGTACTTCTGAGTGGTTAAATTGTAAACCTCAAAAAGTATTGCTACTCATATTTGCCATGAAGTTGTATGCTGCTTTAATCATATTCTCTCTTCTCAAGATTCATGAGGTGTAAACTTTTGTACAATTTACACAACTCTTTCAAAAGGTAGTAATTAAATTGATACCTCCTTCCATGATAACAAAAATACTGAATTAAAAGAATTAAAGAATCTGATGAACTGAGTGCTGGGGGCTCACGCCTGTAATCCTAGCCACTCAGAAGGTTGAGATCTGAAGATCGAGGTTCAAACCGGGTCGGAAACTCCATGAGACTCTTATCTTCAATAAACCACTAGAAAACCGGAAGTGGACCTGGGGCTAAAGTGGTAGAGTGCTAGCCTAGAGCTGAAGAGCTGAGGGACAGTGCCCAGGCCCAGAGTTCAAGCCCCACGACCAACCAAAGAAAAAAAAAAGAATCCGATGAATGAAATAATGAGAACCTCACACAATTGATTCCATCTTTTCTGAATATCTTTACCGATATCTTCTCATGTAATCAGCCAGTCTGGGAGCCTTCCTGTCTGATACTCCTTCCAACTTATTAAAGGGTTAAGATAGCATTTGTTCTCAAAGAATTTTGTTTTCCCCAAGATTTCCATTACTGTTATAAATTTTTCATTGTGGCTTTTATGTAAATGTAGCAAGAAAGGCAAGACAGAAAGATTTTATTTGTAAGCTGTTTGGGGGATGAGAAATCGGAAAGTGTTTATTGAAAATAAATGAATATGGAATGTAGAATAGAAGCCAAAAGAAAAATGAGTATTCAGTCTTACATGGACAAACCTCAGAGAATCAGCTGGCTGCTAATGGGAATTATTTTAAGAGCAACTAAGCAAGCTCTGTTTCCTCTAAGTGCAGGTGAAACCCAGTGTGAAATTCCAAAGTCTCATATCCTTTAAGAAACCACAGATTCCACTGAAAGCTCCAGGCTGGGCTGGAGGGGTCAGAAAACTGGAGCTGAGTCCTCCTTTGGTTCATCATTTAAAGCCTTTGCTTCTTTTACCTGTCACCGAATAACTTCCACATCCCCACCCTCACTTCTATGGTTCCGTTCTCTAATTAGGTCCCTTGAAAGAGAAAACTGCTATTATTTATATCTGTATAACCCAGGGACTTCACACATAGTTGGCCATTAATATATTATGTTACATGAAGGAATTTATTGAGAACCTTTACATGTGAGCTGCTTTGTCAAACACCCTGTGATTTAAACTACAGATTATATGATTATTTAAGTATGGTGATGGCAACAGATCAGCAGACCACTTCTACTGACAGAATAATTTATGACTCACAGATCCTATGAGGAAGATGCATGCCACACCATGGAGAAGGGGGCTGAGGGCAGTACCCAGGCTGGTCGGGAGGGGAAAGAAAAGAGTGATACATAAAGGAGCATTAGACTTTGTATGTGTGCCCTTAGTGGGGCCTGAGTAGGACTTTCATTCTCACCTCACTTTTTAGCTCAAGGCTGGTGCTTTTCCAACGTGAGCCACACCTCCAGGTTTAAATTTTTGCCAGATAATTAGAGATCAGAGTCTCACAGTTTTGTCTGCATGGGCTGGATTTGAACCTTGATCCTCATAATCAGTCTCCTGAGTAGCTAGAATCACGGTTCTGAGCCCCTAGAGCCTGACTTGCAGCATTCTTTGTTATTGTTTCTTTGGGAAAGAATAGATAAGATAGGGGTAAGAAAACTTAGGATTTGATAGTTGGAATAACTCTGGTAGGTTTTTTGGGTGGAAGAGCTGGCCATCAGTGTGATAAGAATGAGGAACCATAAGCAGGAAGGTGAGGTCCCAATAGAAAAGCTGATTCTATCTGTGGTCTACGGAATGAAGCCAGGGTGGGAGGTTACCCCAGATCAGCAAGGTCCCGAGATGTCAAAGCATTAAAAAAAACAGTTATTCTATGGAGCTACTCTTAAAGGTAAACATTAAATGTAGTTTACTTTGCACTTCATATAAAAAATTCTCGGGCTGAGAAGGTGGCTCAGTGGTAGAGCACTTGCCTTGCATGCCTGAGGCCCTGGGTTCGATTCCTCAGCACCACATAAGCAAAAAGAAAAAAAGCCGGAAGTGGCGCTGTGGCTCAAGTGGTAGAGTGCTAGGCTTGAGCTGAAGAGCTGAGGGACAGCGCCCAGACCCAGAGTACAGGCCCCACGACCAGACCCCCCTCCCAAAAATAAATTCTCAAAATGGTTACAAGGCTGTGCCATGGTTATACATGGTAGGTAGATGGGCCAGGGCTGTTACCACTAGGTCTGTATGAATACTTGGCAAATGCCAGTGCTTACATTGTTCATGGTTTCTAGTTTAGATTGCAATGTTCCTCCCTCTCCTAGCTATAACACACACACACACACACACACACACACACACACACACACACACACACACCATCATAGAACTTGTATAGAGCAAAACTAGTACAACAGTAAGTGAATCTATAGATCTGTAGAGTGGAGAGAATACTTGAAAGTGAGAGAGGACATTTACCTTTTAGTTCTGCCTGTCACCAATAAGTTGTGGGACTTTAAAAAAAAAGGCATTTGGTCCACACAAGCATAACACAATTCTTTATACCAAAATTGAGGGTCAATAAATTCTTGACAAATTGATTTAGATTTCTGTAGTGGTAACAAGAAGGAGTTAAAATAGAAAGTTTTAAAGTAATTCACAGCCTTCAGAATACTTGATCCTCTGATGTGTTACTGCACCAGAAAAGCCTAATATTTAAATTATCTGAAAGACCATTCGATCAAAATTGCATTACCCCTGTGAGCTTGTCCTCACCTCTTTGCTCAGACTGGCAAGATTTGATCAACTTGGGTTCACTTGGTTGGCGTTAGCGATTGTGGACTGGCAGGGACTGCAGGCTGAATTAGGAAAGAGCCACGTGGAACAGGTGGGCATTCTGAGAAGCAGTCTCTCTATGAGCCAGAAAGCCTGCATCTGTAAGAAACAATTACAGATAAGGATTACAGGAACTCATTTGGCACTCAGCAGTCCTGATGAGTCATCACTCTTGTTCTCATACTAGACTGAATTTTTCCTCACTTTAATTAAAACAAGAAATGCACTGGTATTCCATAAATAACATTGTTGGTGATGCAAAGGAAGCCACAGAGAAAGGAGAAAGAGAGCAACATAACATCAACCTAACATTATAGTCCTTCTTCAGCTGCAATCCAGGTCCTCTGCTCAGACACCCATGCATAGCTGTTGTGGGACCGGCCTCCCTACGATCCATGAAGCCAGGGAGACTAATAGGAGAAGGGTGTGTGTCACAGGGAATAACAGAAATAGCAGCAAGGCAAGGCCATGGATCATTTGAACTTGGATTGTCTCTGTTCCATCATTACCATGTTCCTGGAAAAAAAGGACAGTAAGTGAGAACTTAAATGTGGATTTTTTTTTATTGTGGTTTGGGAAATCAACATGATATCATCTGGTGATAAAAATCCTAGAGTTGTCTCTTAACGTTGCCTTTGTTTTAACTGTGTGGTTTGGAGCCACCACTCCGAGTTCTCTGAGTTGTAGTTTTCTCATAGCTATTTTATGGAAGACTGATTCTTTGGTTACTTGCTGCTGCACAGCATGGGGAGGGGGCATCAATGCTTCCTTTGTGATCTGGAGAGGATGACAGACATCTAGACTGAGATTTTGTGCACTTTCCAAGTGGAATAATGAACTATCCACTAGAGCTGCTCCCACCAAAGAAGCTGGTTATTTTTAAGTCCCTTCAAGGTCTCAAAGTCTAGGACTTGTTACAAAAGTGCCTTTGTTAATTCCCTTAAGGTCCCAGAGATATTTTGAAATAGTAACTCATTAGATTGTCTCATCTTCTTAAAGAAATGAGATCTATCTAATAATAGAACTCTACGTAGAATTCCTTACCAAAATCAGTCAAAAGTGAAGCTGTCTGCTTGGAGTTGAAGTGGAAGGCCTGGGGGCCTTGCTAGAGCTCTGCCTGAAGCACTTTTCTTTTCATCTCTGACTATGGTGGTTTGAAAACTACTCTCTATTACCTCTCAAAGATTCTTGTAAGTCAAACAAAGTTTCCAAAAACAGAAGCTGGGACCTGAAGAAGGTCTAGATAAAGCAGACTACATTTATTGTCAGGCTTTGCCTATTCCTTTTCTTATTCTTTTTTATCATCATCATCATCTCCAAATAGTTGCACAAAGGGACTTTCCATTGAACATGTCCATGTATGTGTACAATGCAGCTTAAACAGTTTTACCTCTCTCATAATTCTCCATCCTCCTTCCCCTCTAGACCATCCCTACCCATTTCTTAAAATTGCCCAGTTCCATTTTCATATATTGGTTTTCCTTTGATGGCAGAGGTCCACAGAGGCCTGTGTCATGGGATACTGGTTCTCATGACTTCAGAGTGAGCTAAGAACAAACTGGAAAAGATCATTAGAAGCTTGTTTCCTGTGCCTTAGACAGTAATAGCCATTTTTAAAGCCTGAACCACAACTCTCACATGGCCAAAACCACATGACAAAATGAAATGTCTGTCATAGCTTTAATGAGAAAATAGCCATGGTTGTAGCTTAGAGGTATAAGGAAGTCTATTTTGTGTATTCTGAATTTTTTGATGGCAGGATCCTCATCAACTTTATCACTGCACCCCTGCCCCAAAGATACCAGAACAAGTATGTCTGAAATTGATATGTAGCAAATATTATTAATGGAATAACAAAGTTCATTTAAAATGCATGTACTCGTGGTTTCAAAAATATCACGGAAATCACTAAACCCAAATGATTTTCAACAAAGTTCAGAAGAACATACATTGTGAAATTATAAAATTAAAAACACAGTCTACCTTGAAATATCAACATCCAATGTAAAATCAAATACATAGATCAATTAGACAGTTTTTGACCAATTAGACTGTTGAGATGTGTTGGTAGTATATATGGTGTGTGTGTGTGTGTGTGTGTGTGTGTGTGTGTGTAAGATACTGGAGTTTAGGAAAGTACTTTAGTATTTGGGCCATGCCTCCAACCTTGGAAATAGTGGTCTTTAATAAAATTCTCTGAATTCTAGCTTTTCAGCACATGGTAGGATTGTATTTCCTGGCCTTGGCTAGGGCCAAGTGACCAAGTCTGATCAACTTTATATGGGAATTCAATTGTGAGATACAGAAAAGCCACATTTTCAGTGGTAAAATCAGGAGTCTTTATTAGAAAGCCAGTGACTACAAGTTGACACATGTCCCTAAAGAACTTGAAGCCTCAAATACACTTAACATTGTTAGAAAACTGAGCCATGAGTGTAGTAAAAGAAAGAGTAGAAAATAATCTCAACAAACTTGACTGACTCTAATGGAGAGATGAAGAGGGATACCATGTGACCTGAGGAGACTCAGGAGACATGAGGCGTGGCACAAAATGGCTGCTGAGCTGGTCAGGTTCACAGGGACTGGCAGGTCCAGTAACCTATTGTCCAAATCCCCATCCCTGCCATTAAGAATTCAGGCACACCCATCACCTGGGAGTGGGACTTCACCTTCATCTACCAAGCTGACAAGCTGACACCAGACAGATCCAATGCCCTGTCACCTACCATGTGGCCAAGATGGTGCCAGGTAGACCCGGTATCCTTTTATTCTAATAAGCTGGGAGTTGGAATGTTGTATAAAATTCTTTGGCTGCTTGTTTAATAATGAATATAAAACTCACTAAGACTCTTATTTTTTGGCTGATCAGCAATACATGAGGTGTAGGTATTGGGTGCTTTACTAGGCTGAGACTGAGAGGCAAAATGCAAAAACGAGAATACACACAGTAGAGGAGAGAAGATTCCACAGACAATCCTCAGTGATCAAGTAGAACAAGTAAGAATGATTTTGATTTCAATCGTTGTCTGTATTAAAATAAAATTACAGCCAGGTTGCTGGTGAGTTAACACCTATAACCCAGCTACTTAGGAGGCTGAGGTTCAGCCAGCATGCACATGTAAGTTCATGAGACTCTTTTCTCCAATTACCCACCAGAAAACTGGAAGTGGCACTGTGACTCAAAGTGGTAAAACATCGGCCTTAAGCTGTGACTCAAAGTGGTAAAACATTGGCCTTAAGCGGAAAAACAAAAAAACTCAGTGGTGTGCCAGGCCCTGAGTGCAAGCGCCATGACTGACCAAAGAAAAAAAGAACAAAGGAACGAAAGAACGAAAGGAAAAAAGAATATGTATATGGAAGTTATATCTAAATTACAAACATATGAAAATATATACAGGGACATATGTAGATACACACAAATGAATCGCCTGGAGTATGGTATTACAACTAACAATTTAACAAAATGAATATCAGGAAGCTGGAACATGTGTTATTGGGAGGGGGTGGTTAAGGGGGAGACTGATAAAATAGAGAGGAAGGGGGTGAGCAAAAATAGTCATCCTATTCAATGTACGTATATGAAAATTGAATCACTTGACCTCGGGGGACAGGTGAGATTGGGAGAGAACGATGAACAGGGTGACATTTTTCAAGATGTGTTGTACTCATAAACTCACATGGAGATAAAACCCCTTTGTATAATTACTTAGATACTTTTTAATGCTAAAAATCATATTACAACCAACTGTTCATTTAAGTACCAGTAGCCTGTTAATAAACGGATCCCAACACTTTGTGATTCAATAAGCGAAAGTTTAACTTCCGCTCGCTTAGGTGGCAGCTTGGTGAGGTGGGAATGAAGGTCACACTGGTCCTCTGGTGCTCGAGACCCAGGGTAGTGATCACTTTGGCATATTAAACACTGTTTGCAAGTTGCTCAGGGGTGTCTCTGAATCCCAGTCATATCATATTAGAGTCTAGTCACACCAGCACACCTAATTGCAAAGAAGGCAAAGAAGTGTGTGCTATGCCTAGGAATAAGAAATGGGGTTTGTTAAACAGCAGTCTCTGCCACAAAGGTGTTCAATAAGTATTTTCTGAATAATTACATAGATGGGAAAAAACATAAATGTGAAAGGATGGCTACACTGATAAGAGGGATTTTTTTCTGAGTTTTCAGAAGAGTCATTTTACTTATGCAGACATTTCAAAACCATTGATGTCACTATAGTGCCCATTAAGAACTCTATTTCCTTACCTATTATATAAACTTATACTTTCCTGAATCAATCTATATTTCTATGACCAAAAAAAAAAAAAGCTCAAAATACTAACAAGTTAGATACCAGAAACTCCATCCAGTTAGATAGAGTAGATTTTGGTCCATCATCCAGAGTAGATGTCAACTTAACACTGGCATACCAGTCCTATCTGTTGAACATGAACTCTGACCTTAACCATAATGACAACATTATCATAGCCAGGACCAGAACATATATTCTAACAAGTGGCAAGATTCATTAAACTATATGAAGTTAAACTCATTCCATTAAATATATGCAATTACATAAAATGGGAACTGACCAAAAATATAAAGCATGAATGGAAACTGGAATCCTTGTACTTGACCAGGACAGGCCATTCCATAAGGAAGATATAAATGAATGTCTACAGAAGGAGGTAATAAGAGAAGACTTTCCAGGACAGGTAACAGGAGAATGAAGCCATTTGTTGACAACCAGAGGTGGTAATGACAAGAAGAACTTCCTAAACAGAAATATTAGTACTCAGAAATATTTTTTGTTTGCCTTTCTTGTGACATTTGTTTTGACTTATACCCAGCTTTTGTGTTGCCTTATCTTCTTTGCTGAATTGTTAGATTGCTTGGTCAATGAAGAGCTACATTCTCCCCATGCCTGTTATTTTCTGCAATAACTTACCAATTATACCTATTTTCCAAGTATCTGCCCATCAGACAATTAAAAATAAACTCAATAGATAGTGAAGGAAGCAAATTCAAAGTATATTAGCACACTTTCATCAAGTAAAGAATTAGCCTAAAGGGGCTGGGAAGGTGGCTCAGTGGTAGAGTGCTTGCCTTGCAAGCATGAGGCCCTGGGTTTGATTCCTCAGCACCACATAAGCAAAAAGAAGCCAGAAGTGGTGCTGTGGCTCAAGTGGTAGAGTGCTAGCCTTGAGCTGAAGAACTGAGGGACAGTGCCCAGGCCCAGAGTTCAGGCCCCACGACCGGACCCCAAAAAAAAAAAAGAATTAGCCTAAAGAAATGTATAGTTTCAGAAGCAAGCCTACATTTAAAGCAGATGAATGCCTTTAAAAACTGAAGTCATAAATGGCCAATAGAAATGTGAAGAAATGATCAACACCTTTGGCTATAAAGGAAGTGTAAATAATAACAACAAGATTCTACCTCATTCCAGTTACAATGGCCATTATCCAGAAAATGAACAATAACAATCCTGGCAAAGATGTGGACAAAAGGGAACTCTAATACACTGTTGGGAGGAATATAAGCTTGTTCAACCTCTCTGAAGAGTGGTATGGTGGTTCCTTAGAAAACTGAAAATAGATCTACTTTGTGACTCATCAATTACAACCCTGAGCATTTATCTAATGAATCACAAAGTTATAGTAAAGCTGCCAGCATAACCATGTTCATTGCAGCAAAACTCCGCACTGCAAAGACATGGAATCAGCCCAATGCTCCTCAATGAATGGATGGATTAAGAAAATTTGGTGCATATACACAATGGAATTTTACTCATCCATCAGAGAAAATAATATGGTACTTTTCATAAAGAAATGGAAAGATTTGGAAAAAATTAAGTGAACTAAGTCAGATCTAGAAAAACAAAAGTTGCATGGCGAGCCTATAAACATGTAAAGAAACACACTGGCTGGTATGCACGTGGTTACAAATGAATTAACTGAAGTACAGTAAACTCTATGGGGAGGAGTGTAAATTTGTAGAAAGAAACATGGTACCCAGAACACGTAAGCACATGTGGAGCCAAGAGGAGAGGGATAGACAAAAAAGAGAAGGGAAAGGAAGGAGAATTCAGCCAATAACTCAAGATACATACTACAAAATTAAGGAAAGTAAGGGAAGGGGTGGGTCAAAGGTGGGTAAGAATGGTGAAGGCACTGATTAAGATGAATTGTTTGCATTAACTGCTTTGTTACATGGACCTTGGTACAACTACATAAAGACAATTTAAAAAATGAAGTCCCAGCTTTCATATATAACTATTGTTAAAAGACAGTCTCCTCCTCACCACCTGTATCTGCTTCTGATCCTTTAGCTGTTTATTCCCATCAACCTTGGCCCCCTCGGTACTTGTCTTCCTTAGATGCTTGTCTACCTTATTTGTCTTTTACAGGGAGCAGCCCTGTTCCCTGTCTCTATCCTCTATGAACACTATACCTCTCTGCTCTGCATTTTCCTCTTCTCGTTCTTCTTCTTTTTTTTTAATCTCCTGACTTTCCTACAGATCACTGCATTTCTGACTACTGCCAGCAACTAGATCTACTCTCTTCCATTGGCCTAGTACCTGATTTTTATGGCATTTCTGATGAAAGAATAAATTAGAACTTAGTAAAAATAGGATTAAGGGTTGTTACTTCTACTTTCAAAGAGCCTTTGACTAAGTTATGCAATAAGTGATTTTTTTTCTTTTTAAAAACACTGAAGCATTAAAGAGATCCATTTCTTTTTCTTCAAAGCTAGGGAAATGGCATAGATTCAAGAATGAAAGGATTGAAATGAAAGGGCACTCTGAGATGAAATGTTAATAGTAGGATAACTAATGTAAAATGTTAGCCTGAGGTAGAAGAAGTCTAGTTAATGTCTAGTTAAATCTCCAAGTCTATAGATAACAGAGAATCTCTTCATGGGGGAAAGAAACCTCCTCAGATGTGCTTCTGCAAAATGTGAGGAGTAGCCATGAGGAGGTCCAAAGGTGTAGGTGCATTTGACTTTAGGGGGAAAGTCTATCAATATTTAAAGGGAAATGGCCTCTGAGTGATCATTAGAACTTGGTTAGGGGATTCAAAAGGCATTGTTATCAATCCCTACAGTATGCCTCTGGCCTTTAGGGGCAAGAAGATATTGTAGTAAGACCAAAAAACTCACTGGACCCTTGTACAAACCATAAATCTTCCACTCTTGGAATTCTGGATTCAGCTCAGACTGCCTAACCTGTCCTCATTTAATAAATGATGAAGTAACACTGGGAAGCTCCAGAGAAAACAACTAAAATTATCAACAGGATGCAGTGTATGAAAATGAATCAGAAAGATTATAACCATCTGGAAAGAAAAAAGGCATGTGTTTTGAATGCTTTAAAAGATTGCAGAGTGTGAAAACTGGTGTGTCATATAAAGTAATCACTAACTGTAAGGCACAGGGTAAGGTGTAACTCTTTGAAATCTCAAAATGTACAATTGAAATCAATAAAAGTATCTGTGTTTGGAAATACTTGAATTTTTTTTGGCCTGTTTGGGGGCTTGAACTCTGGGCATTGTCTTTGGGCTCCTTTTTGCTCAAGGCTAGCACCCTACCACTTGAGCCACAGCGCCACTTCCAGCTTTTCCTGTGAATAATTGGAGATAATAGTCTCACAGACTTTTCGGCTCAGGCTGGCTTCCATCTGCTATCCTCAGATCTCAGCCTCCTGAGTAGCTAGGATTATAGCATGAGCCACTGGTGCCTGACAATATTTCACTCTGTATTTTTTTCTTTTTAAAAAATAATTCCTGAAGCCGGGCACTGGTGGCTCACACTTGTAATCCTAGTTACTCAGGAGGCTGAGATCTGAGGATCATGTGATTCACAGCCAGTCCAGGCAGGAGCATCCATGAGACTCTTTTCTCCAATAAACCACCAGAAAACTGGAAGTGGTGCTCTGGCTCAAGTGGTAGAGTGCTAGCCTTGAGCTGAAGAGCCCATAGGCCCAGTGTACAAGCCCCACAATCAACCAATAAAAATTAATAGTAATTCCTGGGACCCTACTATCTGCCAAGCATTTCACTAGTGTCTGGGAAAACTCCAAAAGAATAAGATGTAGCTCTGTTCCTAATGGAAAGTTTGACTAGAGAGAGAGAACATGAGCATGATGTGGTATTAGAAGTGCATGGTAATGAGAGACAGGGTTCATCAAGTGACATTTAATCTGGACTTGGAAGACTGACTATGGTTATGGCATCAGGAAGAAACAAAAAGACATTTCAGACCCAAAAGAAAAGCATAAGTAAGTAACAGGAAGTAGGCAATAAGAGATAGCAGAAGGACAAAAGTGGATTTGCAAGGTGGGTTCCAGCCCTGGTATGAGAATTTCCGGGAGCAAGGCCACAAGATTAACCAATGAAAGAACCATTGGTATTTCAAGCAGTGCAATCGCATCATCAGATTGGCATAGTAGAAATGTAGCTGGGTAACAGATACCCTGTGGGTATAGCACAGCCTAGAAAAGAGATAGATGTCTGTGTTCAAAGAGGCTTTCATTAATTAATGAATAGTAAAAATGAGAAGAATCCATGGGAGATCCCAATTCTTTTGAGGTCAAAAACATCAGAATGTTAGACTAGAGGAACCAAAGGCCTGACTTTATTTTTGCCAAGCCCTGAGGAAGTATCTGTATAGTTTTCTGTGTCACTTGCTGGCCTACTACAAAGCCTGTTTGGGTTAGCTATGATGACGAGTGTATGAGAAAACGAGAGACCTCTGCCAGAGCCAGTGGCTCAAGCCTGCAACCCTTGTCCTTGAGACATGGAGATCAGGCAATTATAGTTCAAAGCCAACCAATCAATGGACACAATGGTAAGCGCTTCTTAGTTACAGGCCAGTGAAATGGCAGGGTGCAATGGTCTACACTCATCATCAACAATGAGAAGCACAAGTAAAAGGATTACAACTCAGGCTGGCCTGGCCATCAAGTGAGACACAAAGTAAAAAGAGGCTGGGGGTATGCCTCAAGTGGTAGAACAGCACCTTGTCTTACAAGTATATGGCCTTGAGTTCAGTCTTTGGTACTATACTCCCAGAAGAAGAAGAAAGAGGAAGAGAAAGAGGAGGAGAAATAAAACTAGAAACCCTTATGCAAAAAAACCCCAAAACCTTGCCTCCTTCCAGCACTGAATTTTTGTGAACTGAGTGACCTTTTGCCCGGCCAGACTATATGATTACCTGGGAGATTTTCCATGGCTGTGCAGCTGCTATTTGGAACTTGACAAAAGCCCAGCAAACAGAAAGGCAGCAGAGCCAAGTCAGAGAGAAAGAATCTGCCATTGACAAAGAGGCTAACCCAAGGGTACAAAGTAAAACCATTTGCTTACTAACTCAAGATCACTTTTTGAATGTACAATATATCCATGTATTTTGGCTGTAATATAAAGGACCTTAGAGGTATTTTTGTTAATGTTTGCAGAAGCATCTGCTTGAAGAAGAGATTCGTATTAAGACTTGTTTTCCTATTCACTCTGGGGTTGGTGAAGAGGTAGTAAAAGAGAGATGGTTTAGGAAGGAAAGCTTTAAAAAGAGGCTGAGCCAAGATCAAGAACACATTGTGAGGCATGAGTGATAGCCAAATGGAACCAATAGGAAACTCTTATTAGAGATAAAAACAAGTGTTTGTGACTAAAATGTCTTGTAAATGAGATTTGCTGTTTATCTTGCATAAAACACTTTTTCACAGTGTTCTTCATCTTCACCCATTTACAGAGAGAAAGCCTTAAAACTCTATGAGGTCTTAGCCATACCATTCCTGGGCATCACACAAACCAGGATACCGTAAAGACACTTGCACATCCATGTTCATTGCTGCACTATTCACAATAACCAAGTTGTGGAAAGAGAGCCCAGGTGCCCTGTGATAGATGAGTGGATCAAAACTGTGATACACATACACAGTGGAATTTTACACAGCCATTAGGAAGAATAAGATGATGTCATTTGCAAAGAAATGGATGGACCTAGAACAAATCATGTCAAGTGAGGTAAGCCAAGCTCAGAGGGACAAATGGTGCATGTTTTCTCTTATCTGTAGAAGCTAGATCTAAAATACATGAGGACATGATAAATTATACAGGACTCTAGGCATTTACAGTGAGACCAAAGGAGGAGATTCTTAGGGGAGGAACAGAAAGGCACAATGTCTATGTGCCATGTGCCTCTCATCATATAATATTTATCAAAATGAATTCCAAGAAATGGAAATGAAGATTTTTGCTGTTGTTGTTTTACATTTCTTTTATTTTTTTGTCTTCTTTGTTCATTTATCTGTCCTTAGTAGGGTCATGAGGAACACAGAAATGGAGGGACAAAAGACAAATATACCAGTGGTAGTCACTAGATACCAGTTGAAAATTAACTATACAACTTGTGGGGATGGGAAGGAAAAACTGGGAGGGAGCAAAGGAAGAGGTGACATTATCTATAAAGAAATGCCCTCGTTATTTGACTTATGAAATGATAACCTTCTGTACATTACCTTTATAAAAACAATTTTAAAATGTTTTTAAAAACTGTATGAGGTCTATATAACCCGCTTTTTATGTTGTTGTTGTTGCTATAACAGAAGTGCCAGAAGCTTTGTAGAAGAAAAGAGTTTCATTTAGCTCTCAATTCTTAAGGTTTAAGGGCATGGCAAAGAGAAAAGGATATTAGCCAAGTTGATGCACCGAGATAAAAGCAGGCAGAAAATAAGAAGCAGATTTCCTCCATCCTGATTTTATACCCTTTGCTCTGCACTCTCCACACTGAGGTATGAAATACCTCTGACTTTGTGCTTAAGAATTCAGGCCTTCATAGACAATACATTTCTGTATAAGGAAATGGTAAGAGAAGCTGAGTGCTGAAGAAAGACTTAGTTTTGGTTCTCAGGTTGCAGCAACAAAGTCAGAACCAATTGCTTCAAAGAACCTTGGAACTGCTGAAGGTTGAAAAGAATTCTATGTCCTGGAAATGGGCTTAGATCCACAGTTGCCTTACTTTGAAA
This sequence comes from Dipodomys ordii, assembly GCF_000151885.1. Lineage (NCBI taxonomy): Eukaryota > Metazoa > Chordata > Mammalia > Rodentia > Heteromyidae > Dipodomys > Dipodomys ordii. The sequence goes on from NW_012267251.1 coordinate 13,712,506, forward strand.
AGTACACTCCTCATCACAGCAAACATTGCTAGTCACCGTCTTGAACCTCATCAACCCCCCACCCTCTGCAGACAAGAAAAGGGCATATTGTCAGTGGGAAACCTAATATGCAAGTGAAGGATGGACATATTCACCAGTGATGGATCCCAGGACCAAATGGACCCTTAAGATCACCTGATACCAGATCTTTGTCCATAGATTCTTGTTCATGTCTTCTCTATGTTCTACACAATTCTGCAATACCAACCCTTCACTGAGTGCATGGAGAGGGGGGTAGTGGCTAATGATGTTCAAAGATTTCCCCTTTAGAAGATCAGGATATAGCCCTACAATGATAGTCAATAAATTTTGTTGGTGGTGGTAGTTGTGGGGCTTGAACTCTGGGCCTAGGCACTGTCCCTCAGCTCTTCAACTCAAAAAGCGAGTGCTCTACCACTTGAGCCATAACACCACTTCCAGTTTTCTAGTAGTTTATTGGAGATAAGAGTCTCATGGACTTTCCTACCCAGACTTGTTTTGAACCACAATCCTCAAATTTCAGCCTCCTGAGTAGCTAGGATTCCAGGCGTGAGCTACCTGGCATAGTCAATGAATTTTTAAAAATCAATTTTTATCAGCTAATGAACTTTCATATAGCTAATCTAAAATAAGAGCATTTTAAGCAAACTTCCTCTCCTTTTGCTATAATAGATTCAGTGATATCATCTACCCTGCAAAGGGGCATTCTTTATTTCAGCCTGGCCAACCAGATTGAGAAAGTGGCCACTTGGAAACCACACTAAACAGACAATGCTCTGCCTATGCATACATACTTAGAGCTTTTTGTGCATTTAAATTGCTTTCTGCAGCAGTTGAAGGGATCAATAGCTCTTAGTCTCTTTAAGGGACAAATAATATACAAGATGGACATTTTAAGCTCCTTAGAAAATATATTCATGAGGTCACCCAGCTTCCCCTGGTACCCAACATCGCTGGTGACATTTATTAATGTTTCTGCAGCAAACAGGAGGTGGAGCCCTCTGAAGGCTCTCATCTCTGTTCTTCCAGAAAATATTGATTTTTGATAAGAATGGAGGGGAGAATGATAAAAAAAGATGCTCAAAGCAAAAAAGAAATCTTACAAAAGAATAACTTAGCTCAACAGTGGCTTGACAAAGTAATTCTATCTAAATAGCTTTGTGCCACTTGATAGAGGCAATTTCTCCTGATTTTCTCTTTGAACAATTTCATAGTCTTCACGAGAACTTGCTTTAAGAATATTATGTTCTTAATGGTAATGCAGAATTTCCCCTGATCTTCCTACTCGGCAAAGAGGACAGCTTTACATACTGTGGATTCAGAAAGCCATTTTAAATTCCAATTAATTAGGTTAATTAATTAGACGTTTGGTAAAAAAAAAAAAAAAAACACTCTGAAATGCCAGACTGGGGAAAAAATAACGACTTCTCTCTGGCTGCTTTACAGACAGGACCGGAATCTATTAAAAAGCTTAGTCTGACTCAGAGGTTTGGAAGTGTTTGGGTATATGATTAAATTTGAGAGAAATCAGATACTGGAATTTCTTTCTCCAAAAAAAAGGAGAGAGATTAATTATAACTGACTCTCTTTTGTTAAACTGATTTCTTGAAAGGCTTAAGATAATAGGAGACTGAGTGTGTTTGGATGAGCAAGGAGAAGCACTCAGGTGTCTGCTTACCTACTTACCCAGGTAGATTAGAGACATCCAGGAACAAGGACTGGGGGGAGGGGGAAAACATCAGTGGGAGAAATAAGCTAAACCTAATTTCACCTTTCTTCCAGAATCTGAGAGGAATAGTAGGGGCAGTATTTAGTGCACAAGGCGATTTTGTCCTCAGTAGTTAACATCTGGAAATGAATAATGCCGTATGAAAGCCCAGATATTTAACTGGCCTTAAAGAAGTACTAAATATGGCAACAGGAGGTCATTCTCTAGGCTCTCTAGAGGCTCCGCGGTGATATCGCTTTTAAATCAATCCTGCATGCTCCCATCCTTCTATGGGTCTAGTGCCACCACCTCTCTCTGTCCTCATTGACTTTGTCATCATTATTACAGACACTCTAAGAATGGGAAAACTCATGTATCTAGTACACCAAATGGAGCTTGGATGAACCTTGTGCCTAAACATTTGGACATTTTCCGTTAAGCTACCATGCCTGGTCTCTGTCTCCTCCACATTTCACCTGATGTTGAATCAACACTATTAAAGAGCTTCTTTAATCTTTATGGATCTTCAATACCCCTAAAATGTTTTCACACCAACACCCATTAGTATAACCCCCCAGCCTAGGACTCTCTGATGCTTTAACTCTGGAATCAACCATATACACGAGAAGACAATGGTCTTCCGCCCCACATACACATACCTGGGTTAGCTAATGGTCAGGGGCAGGAAGAAGGCTGAAATGATATTGGCAAAGTACACCACCGAATTTCATGGTTTGTTCTGGCTATTGATTCCTACCTTCTAAACTTCCATTTCAATGTCAGATTTCTAGATAGCCATCATGACCACCCTGTTTAAAGAAGCTCCTTCCTACTTCCTCACGATGACATATCTGCTTACTGGTTTCATAGCCCTTGGTACAGTCTAGAATTGCACTAAGATTTATACTTAAGATCTTCTGTCCAACTCAAATGTGGGTTCAATATCATCTATATATGATATAATGCCTAGAGAGCTCACTTAATATTATATGCCAAATTAACAACAGCCTAAAATCTCGCAAACAGGAAAGGTATTTGGGGGTAATTATGGTGGGAAATCAAAGAATGCTGGTGGCTTATACCTCAATTCTCATGAACGAAACTACTCCTACAGTACTCTAAACCTAAGTCAGGGTTACACATTGTATTAGGTAAGCATAATTTTCCCACTTGCCATAGAGGATGTATTTCTCTAGAAAGATGGAGAAGCTCTTTTTCAGGAAATGTGTACTATGAAATGCCAGCTCATTAATTCTAAATGATCATTCTAGCCTGTTTTCATTATTTTCTTGTGATGCCAGCTATGGGGTTATGTTGTACTTTGCAAATTGTGTAGACTAACTCAAGATTGTTTTCAATACATCAAGGAAACAAACTAGCATCACATTGTCCAAAATAGGAATGATCATGTGACTTTTTTGCCAGCTGAGAAGGAGGAGGAAAAAGACAGATTGTGAGCTGCTGATTCTTTTTGCTTTCAAGAAAGACCTCCTCTAAGTTGTTTTTGACCAAATGCTATATCCTCTTCTTAAAGTTGTAGGAGAGGAAAACAACTGTAAAATTCTCTCATTCTTTATTCCCTTTGTTGCCAAAGGTTCTCTCTCTTTTCCATACAGATCCTAAATAGGAATCAACTACATGTCTTCCAATTCAGAGTATATTTTGGATGTTGTGGTTTTTCTGGGACTAGATAACAACAAACTTGTATATAGAGCTATAGAAGCTGCTAGTATGCAAAGCAAGACAAAACTCTCATGAATCTGGAATTGCAGAACTCTAGATTTCTGGAGAGTTCCAAAGTCAGAGGGTTAAGAATATGAGCAAACCTGAGGCATCAGAGAACCTGCTTTTACCTAAGGCAAAGAAGATAAGAAAGTACAGCGAAGAGAGTAGCTCAAGAATCTATAAATGTTACAATTGCTTCTATGAATTGAACATTCTCTGAAAGATCCCTGCTGAACGAAGAAGACCCTTAGGTAAAAGACAAGGAGTCAAAGAGCCAGCCATTGCAGGCATCAAATAAAGGAGCCAGCCCTCCTTATGGGCATAGATACAGTTCCACTTGGGTACCATTATCTTGTTTCTGCCACTAGGGAACCTTATCTCTTTGATGCCTTCCCATTGACCCAAAGGCAAGCTGGAACAAAAAAGATCTAAGAACAACTTTAAAACAATTAAATACAATTTCTCCTGTTCTTACCAATTTCCTCCCGGATAATCTGACTTTTTTTCCCCTTGAGCACAAGCTGCCCAAGAAAGTACATTGTCAAGGGCAAGATTTATCTTGCCAATACACCTAGATCCTCAGTAACCTGCTACACAGATGTACCAGCAGAAGTGAATCTTCAAGAGGTGTGTTGAACCAGAGGTGAGTCAACAGATGTGTGTAAATGGAAGATACACAATGGTATGCTGTTTAGATTTCAAAGCCTTTCCAACATGTCCTTGCCTCTAGAGGGCAAATACTATAAACAGGGCTTGGAAGTGCAAGCCTGTTATCCCAGCACTTAAAAGGTAGACACAGAAGGATCACAAGTTTGAGGCCATCCTGAGCTAGATAGCAAAATGCTATCTCAAACAACAACAACAACAAAAGAAAATGGGAAAGAAGGGACTTTATAATCTAATTATCACCAACAATAAATAAATAAATAAATGAGCAATGTAAAGTTATCACACAGCTAAATGAAAAGGATAACAAATAAGTCATATAAGCCAAAGTTCCATGGAAATTGAAGTTCAAAAGAGAAATTTGGAGAGCTAGAAAAGAGAGTTGACTTGTTCATTAAAGCATTGGGAATATGTATGCAAGGTTCCAATACAAATAGCTACAGTTAGAGAATGGCCTTTCCTGTGTGGATAGAGCAGAGGTGAGCAGAGAGAGTTAGGGAAAAGTAGCTCACCTGAGCCATACATTCATGCCTTTGTTCAGTGTCCCCAGGAGACCATGGTTCTGCCTGCTTATTACCAGTCCTGAAGTACTCCATTATTTTATTAGTTCTCTACATAAATTATTTATCTGAGAGATCAGTGATGCTGACCATCTCTGATAAGTAATATCTTCTCTGGGAAATGTGGCTAGAGGGACTAGAGTCTCCTGTAGCTGCAAAAACATTGAAAATCAATTTTAATTACCTTTTTGTGTGTGTTGCATGTGTGAAGGCCTCAGAGAATTGGAACTGTTCAGCTAGATGGTGGCTGCCCTTTCTAGAAGGTCTCCATCAGATCTACAAGTTAGATTTCTGGGGACAACATTAAGGATGTCGCCAGAGATCCAACTTGGGGTATTGTTATAAAGCAAGTCATAGTAACTTAACTGAGAGCAGAACATTAAAAGGCTGCCTACTTTTATCCCCAGTACGCTTCTTTTGGAGAAAAAAAAAGGCACCTTGCAGCTGCACTGGCAGAACAATTTGGTAGCATATTTACCTTCTCCTCATCTTTCAGGCCGAACTTAACAGTCAAAAGGAGAGCATCACTTCCCAGACAGTTTCAAAAAGCTCATAAAAGCTTTCTGCAATTGCCTTCACTTCCTCTACCAACAAATGTCTCCTTTAACTACTCAACTGCTGGTGTTTTCTTGGGGGTTTAACAAGGCTATTCCATTTGTTCTTGATGGTAACAAATAATTGGCAGTAACGTGTCTCGTTGAAGTCGATCTGAACTGCAATAGTTAACAAGTGAAGTGTATAACTTGATGAGAGGAAGAGCACATTAAATGAAGTCAGGAAGGGGCTTTGATTCACTTCATAAAATGTTCTGCTGTGGATCCAGCATGCTTCTTTTATTATCTTTCAAATATGACTCGATTTACCAATATACATCGCCTGTCACCCATCTCTTATGTCAATGTAGACTCACCCTAGAAATGCCAACAACCTGATGGCAGCATATTGTATGTATGTCAATGAAGGTGCAGTCATTGAGCCTAGAAGATTGAAGTTTCAGTCCACAGTTGCTCAATTATCATGTGCTTTGAGCCTTGAGTGTCCTGGTCTTTTCTACCAATAGCCATAATTTGGTAATTTATAGTCTTTTGGTTCTATCCCACCCCTCAAAATCTTGTGGACCACTTACTGCATCATAGCATAAAAAAACACACCTTACAACTGCTCGTGAAACTTGTTGTGAAGTGCAAGAATGGTGCCCTTATCTTTCTAGATTTCTCTCTACAGTTGATAGGCCAAGGGTTGGGCTGGAGATTTTAGCACAGGTTGGATTCTCTCCTGCTTGACACACTGCATCAACCCCAAAGGTAAACTGACTGGGGGAGCTATTGGTAGCTTGCATTTTTAAGCCTAGGATGGAGCAAAAATAAAGGGCCAGAGGGTGCCTGCTCATCCCTTCTTGCACTGTTGACTGAGGGCGCTCAGATGGAAGAAATTGCCAGCTGCCAGTGTGTTTCCCTTCCGTGCATTCTGGAGGGAAGCCATGATGAAAATGCTCTGTTAGGTACTTCTCAGAATTGGCTAACAGAATTGCTGTGGGCTACAAGGGACAAATACAACAGTTAGGGGTTAACTTTGCTCATATAAAAACAAGGAGCCAAGTAACAATTCAATGGTTCAATGACATGAGCAGGAAGCATATGCCTCGGGCTTCTACTCCACAGTGACTCTCTGTCATCTTCATGGTCACAAAGGAACCTCTACACCTCCCAGCTTCAGTTCTTACAAGACACAGGAGGGCGAGTGAATAGAAATATGCAAGAGCCACAGGAATCTATTCTTCTCCTTAGTACCCCTGCATTCATATTACACTGGGCAGAACTGGACATCCCTATGCGGATGTCATGGTTACATTACTACTAAGAAAAATGGAGACAAGCTATGCCACGCAGATCATGAATAGTATCCGTCGTATAAAAAGCAGGAATCCTCTTTTCTATTTTGGTTTCTTTAGACCCGATACATATTGCATAGGCTACAAATGAGAAATAATCACATTTCTTATTATAATGCCTTCTAGAAGGCTCCCTTCCTTTTGTTTTTTTTTTCTCTGCTGGCCTTGCACATTTTGTTCAGTTGGTATTTACTGTGGCCAAACCTAATTCATTCATTTATGAAGCTATCTCAGGCACCAGCAGAAGCCATAAACTATTCATCTCGGAAATGTTTATATTTGAGAAGGTCACAGTATTGAGTGTGTGCATACCCCAAGGCCCCCTCTTTCTGGTTAGGCCCCTCGTGGCCTAGGCCTGCTATTTTCCTTTAAACAGTGAAATGAGATGTACACGGCTCAAAATACATATTGTGTTTTCTCCCAAGCTCTAGAGAAAGCCAGGAAGAATGTAAACTCTCTCCGATTCCCTATTTTTCTCCCCTCCTTCTAATACACTTCAGTACCTTTGACCACATGCCAATACCCAGTGATTAGATGGCTTTGCTTGCTTCCTTATGTTTTACAATCCGAATTATCTCTAGGATCTTCACTTCAAATGTAGAGAATGGGTCAACCTGTATCCTTGTTTCAGCATTTCGTTATTTCCCTTCCCCTCCCCAAATTATAAAAATGTATATACCAGATAGAGCGCACCGGAATCAAATACAGTGAAAACAGGGGTTATACCATGGGAGAAGAACATTCAAGAGCAAAAAAAAAAATTCAAATAGTGCATTTTAGATACATTAAAAACAATAGCAAGAAAGAAAAAAACAAGTTGTATCCCTATCTTGGGTTCACTTCACTTAACATCATCTTATATGGTCATATGTACATAGCTTTGACCCGTTGTAACAATGAGATGTACAAGACACTATGTAGAAAACAAACTTTACAACCTGGTGGGGAGGGGGGAGTTGGAGAGGTGGAAGGGAAGGGATGGTAGGGGAAAAACAAAGGAGGAGGTAACAATGCTTGACCAGAATTTTTTTTCAAAAAAAATGTAGAGAATGGGAATTTCCAGCTCCCTGGCTTTTCATACTAAAATTTCAAGTAGGATGAGGCATGAAAGAAAAGAAGTGCTTGGCTTTTTGAGAAAAAGAGAACCTAGAATCCCCACTATGGCCAACACCTTTGCTCCCTGGCCCTGTGAAATGATCTTGCTGCTGAGAAGAAAGTGTGGAGTCCAGAGACCTGAAGTGAGTTGATTATAACACTCATAGAGTGACAGACTGGCTTCAGGGTTGAGAAAGACCATATATAAAAATACTGAGAGAGATAAGTAATAGTATGCTCATATCATCACATTAAGCCAAAGCCATGACTGATAAACACAGTTAAATCTAGGAGGACAGTGAAGTTCAATGAAGGTAAATGACTGAGCCAAGCACCCACAGCTAGTCATATTTGATGCTTATTATCTATATACATGCTTCTCTACTTAGAATCTACTTTCTCCCACAGCCCATCCAACACTTGTAACCCTTTCCAATATTCCCTGTCCAGTAAGCTTGGTAATCTGTCAGTCTGTGTCATGTGGCTCTGATGTTGCTGCTGATTGGTTCTATTCATCCAGCTCATGTTAGCCCAGGGCCTGCACCTGCTTATCAGAGTCCTCAGTTGCAGTTTTCTCTTCCTGTGTTCCCGCAGCTACTTCCAAGGCCTCTACATCTTGAAGGGACAGATGCTAAGATGACCACTCTCTGCCGTGTGCAGAAGCCCATTAATTGGCTTGCATTTCACTGAACACCCTCAGTGTTTATGTTGTGCTGCTAGACCAACCTTTCCATTGAAGGGTAATGGAATAACAGAAGAGCAACATCAGATCTTATGCCTAGGGAAGGTCTGCAGCCACCCCCGTTCAAAGTGTTTGTTGTTCTTCTTGCTGAATCTACAGACCCAGCTACTCTGTTCTCCCTTCTGGCCCAAAGCAAAGAACCTACCAGAACTCTTGTATGGAGTTCAAATCAATCTTACCATGCCCCCCTATCAGAATACATCAGAACAATCTCTCTGACCCCCTAGGGAGAATACACTTTCACTTTATGTAGTTTTTGTACAGACAACTGAATGTCTCTATTTTAGATGAGACCCAAGGTGTGCCTTTTATGACCAAATAGAAAAAAAAACATTAAAGAGTGTTCCTAAACAAAATAAATTTTCTCTGAGGTAAGTGCTCCTAAAATGGAAAAAGAAAAGAAAAGAAAAAGAAAGCATCTATATTTAGCCCCTTATTTAATACTATGTTCCTCTTCACTGCATTGTCTTAGCGGGGTGTCCAACCATTCAGAGCCCCAGATTCCACTTCAAGCATTGTCTCAAGTAGGATTTGAGACCAATGTTGCCAAGTCTCTAGATCTTTGTTTGCGTGAGCAGAGAGTTAGAGGACAGCTAAGTGACTTCTGTAGCTTCCTTTAGCATGGAAAATAAAGTAAAATTTCATTCCAGACTTGGCCATAATTGAAAAACCGAAAGCATCATCGAGATTCACAGGTCTCAAAGAATATTCTTGTGCTAGAAATAGGCTACGTTTGCCTAGGCTTGCCCTTCGGCAGAAGGGCCAGATTAGAAGGTTAGAACTCAATTGAACACAAAGCCATTTCAGCACCCCTGGGTTCCAGCCCACAGGCCCAGTGAGCAAGTTTCTAATGGCCTCCATGGAACCCCTGGGGAGCTGGCTTTGCTCCCTGGGGGCGATATTGATGAGCTGGAAGCCTGAAAGACAGCGCAAGCAGCAAGTTTATTATTATTGGTTTTGTAATTTGTTCACATTTTGCTGTCATTTGCCTTCGCGGTGGCCGTGGATCTCTACATTAAGATTTCAATTCCATTCCCCGGGGCTCCCATGTTTTATGAAGAGCGCTAGTGTTTGCCATCTTTATTGAAGTTGGTGTACAGCCCCTGGCTGCTGTGTTGAGCATAATCAAATGTCATTTATGAAGTCCTCCTGCCACGGGAGGACTGCGCGAGAGCCGAGCGGCCTGTGCCCGAGCAACTGCCAGAGAGACAGGCCGCCACAGAAGCGGATGTGCAGGTGCTGATAAATGAGGAGGCTGAGGCTTGATTATTTCTGCCCCGGGCTCGCCTGTTGTGAGTTATAGGTCGCTTACGTCTGTTCCAATGAGTTTCTTCAGGTGGGGAGTGTCAGATGCTGCCCGACAACCGAGCCATACGTCTCTTCTCGAATCTTTTGCCAAGAATAAGCAGATTAGAGGAGGCAGCATAGACTGCAGGAAGGGGTACACTTGGATTCTGAACAGAGATCTAATCCCCTTTAGTGGCTCTTTTCCTGTGTAACCCTGACAAAGCCATTTCTGACCTCAAGTCAGAGCTCAGTTTTGATTAAAGAATCACAGAACATTATAATCCAAATGGTTCTGTGGGGGAGGGAGACAGACAGACAGACAGACAGACAAACAGACAGACAGACAGAATTCAGGGATTGAACTCCAGGCCTTAACCTTTTGCTTGGCTTTTTTGTTCCAGGCAGATGCTCTATCACTTGAACCACACCTTCACTTCCAGCTTTGTGCTAGTTAATTGAAGATAAGAGTTTCAGGGATTTTTCTGCCCAGGCTAGCTTTGCACCTCAATCCTCAGATGTCAGTCTACCGAGTAGCTAGGTTGTCAGGTCTGAGCCATCAATGTCTGGCTTCCAAATAGTTCTTTTGATGTTATTTTACCCGGGCTTCAGTGGGAGTACTTGATGCCCAATATATATATATATATGTACACTCTTCTTTCTCAGTCCTATATTCTGCATATGGTTCTGTGAACTCTGCAGTCCAGTGTGTATGATCTTAGAAACATTGCAGCCTATTCAATATGGTTTTCCAAGTTCTTTTTTAGTTCTTTTTTTCTCTTACTGACCCTTAAACATTCATACTAGAGTTACTAATAGCTTTCATATTGCAAAATCCAGTGAATATATTTTAGTTCCTTCCCTTACTCAATATCCATTCAAATTCCAGTAGACCTAGCTATATCTCTCTGGATATATTTTGAATGATGCAACATGGTCTTGATTATCTTCTCACTCAGGGCTACTAGAAGGTCCAAGATCAAGGTTATGATGAAATTTGGCTTCTGATGAGGTTTTTTTTCCTGACTTGCTATGCCCCTACTTACCGGAGTGAGCAAGGACTCCAGGATATCTTCATTTTCTATAAAAGGAACTCACTTAATTTCAATCATCTGCTTAAAGATGGGAACTAAGGATTCAAAAACTGAGTCAGACACAATGCAGTCTTCCCAATTCATGCTGCCCAAACCATAAATCCTAGATGTGCCTGATATAGATATAAAGAGAATTCATCTTCTAAATTATGTTCTGTCTTTTATTACCTGGACCCTAAACATCAGTATTCATGCACAAGATTTCACAACGCTTCCCCAGAAAATTAGTCATGTACTTCTCTATATCCTCTATATCCCAACAGCAATTCCTCATTATAGTACAGCATAAGAAATGCAAACATCTCTTCTCCCAACTTTGTTCTCTTTTCTGTCTCTTTTCCAAGGACCCATGCACAAAATTCCTTCCTTTTCTACCCAAATGGAGTTTCTATCCTTTCCCTCTGCATATTAATTCAGTGAAGGAGTCTGCAGGAATTCTTACTAGCCTTGCTTACTGTGTGGCTAGGCTGATTCTCTCAGCCAGCAGAGGGTCTGGAGGACCCCTCCTTTGTGTACAGCCAAGTTGACCTCTGGAAGTAGGAGGAGTTGAGTACACAGCTTGTCAGTCATTCTTGGGCTACAAATAAGCTGAACACTAGATTTATCCCTCGGAGAGGAAATGGGGATTTACTAACTGGGTGACCCCAAACAGAAAGAGACAGGCTATCTGGGGCCATCAAATGTAGCTGTCATGATGTGGACAGGCTTCAGGGAAAATGGTGTGTGTTATCTAGGCCGCATAGCCATTATGTATGACAGCCTCCTGTCCTGAATTTTCTAGGTCAGTCCCAATTTCAGTGTTCCATCACCTTGTCAGACCGCGTGTCCCGATTTCATGTTTGGAAAATATGGCATCAAATCTTTAGGACGTTGGATCAGCACGTTAACTTCGAGGGTGGAACCAATCCTAATAGTATTGATGAGTATTCTCCAGACAATCTTTTTTGTAAAGACACTGAAACATCTAGAAAGAGGAAAATGATGTCTCAAAATCAGTGTCATTTTCTGTTGTACCAGGACCATTTGTAAAACCAGATAGGAGGGATGTTTTCCCTGGGCTGCTCTTCATGGAAAAAGGCAGTCTCAATGCTCAGGGGGGGAAGGGGCAACTCCTCACCCCTAATAATATGTCCTGAAAGCTGGACAGAGCAACAGGTGTGACGTTTGGAAGGGACAGAAAGAGCTCCGTTGCTACTCAAAGGTAGACTTTGTAAAATCTAAGCCAGGACAAAAATCCCAACACCCTGCTTTTAGTATCCCTCCCAGAAAGAGGTGATTAAAAACAAAGATGCTGGTCCCTAGCTAGGCACAGTGGCATATACATTTAAGCCTAGACATTGGGAGGTAGATGCAGGAAGATCATGAGTTCAAGGATGGCATGAGTTCCATAGCAAGACACTATCTCAGAAAGAGAAATGACAAAAGAAGCTATCTCTAAACATACACAAAAGACAGTATGTTGGAAATGAACTTCACACCTTGGGGGGGGCAGTTGGAAGGAGGGAAAGTGGGAGAAAAACAAAGGAATGGGCAAAGATGCTCAACAAGAAATGTACTCATTACCTTACATACGTAACTGTAACCCCTCTGTACATCACCTTGACAATAAAATTTAAAAAATAAATGACATACTTCTAAATAATGCACCATTGAGCTCTGGTTATCCTGTATAAAATTAGGCTCTGGTATCAGTGTTTGATGGAATATCTCAGAATTACCTTTGGAGTCTGGTTTATTTTTCAAATGAATGTCTCTTATTAAAACTTCAAAGCTTATTTTGCCAAAAAAATGAGATACTATTTACCTTTCTGGTGGTCAGAATAGCAGACACTTTGGCTCCTGGAAAAGGAAATCTGTGGTGTGGCAGTAAATTTGAAAGGCAGGAAGAATGAGGGAATGCAGCAGGATTTAGAGAAAGAGAGAGAGAGAGAGAGAGAGAGAGAGAGAATTGTGCACAGATTGGGGAGAAGAGTGAGAGTTCACAGAACAGGAAGGAAAGTATTGAAAATGATTTCTGAGGGCTGATCCTTTCCATTTATAGTTGGTGGTATACTTGATTCATCAGCCCTTGCCTCTCTTCTACAACTCCTCTGAACAATGAATCTTAAAAGTTAAGAGATTTACTAGTCAGCAATCCTTGTGTTTAGGTAAATATAAAGTTGTTAGAGGATAAGACCATTTAGTTGTTAAAATTTCTACTGAAGAATAGGACATCACTGATGACCATGTTTTGACTTCTGAGTAAAGAAAGTTCTTCAGGCTAGCTACTACTTCAGGACAAAACCTATACCCTAGGTCTCTGCAAAGCCATGTTTAGATTTTCTGCCAGTTACCCAGCTGTCATATGCTGCCACTCTGCCAATAGTCTTTGAATTATAGGTTATATAGTGGCATGGCTGTCTACTATACACAATTCTTGTCTTAGATGTGTGTGAAAAAAATCCACCAAAACTGCAGTAAAAGGACAATCAGAAAACCACCGTTAAGAGGAGCCAAAACAGGTAAGAGATAAAGTCCCCATAGGACAATGAACTGTTCAACTATTTCATACAAAGGTCAGTTTGTTTCATTATTGTTGTTTTTGTTCATTTGTTTTTAGAGACAGGGCCTCACTAGGTCGTCTTGAGCTTTTGATCTTCCTGTCTTTGCCTCCCCGTTGCTGGTATTATACAGGCTGAGCGTCTCTAAGCCCAGATTTGTGTTTTGTAGACCTTGGAGCCTTAAAGACTGGTAATGATGTCACAGTTATCTCAGGCCATCTGGTTAACATGGATGCAGTAGGGACATAAGGAATGAACAGGGTAAGTTTCTGCCTTCTGGAATTAGAACTGCCTTGTAAGAGGGATGAGGGAGCCATGCTTATAAAACCAATAAAAATGCAAAGCTGCACCCAGGATAAGTGCCAAATGAGTGGAACTGAGATATGCGGCAGACGTTCAGAGAAGGAAGCAAGAACATTATAAGCCAGAGGACTCATAGAAGGGACATAGAGAATTCAAATATATACAAATGGAGAAAGGGAAAGAAAGAATGATGTGTTTGTGACCAGGAACAAAACGTGTCCCATTCTAGGTGTAGGACATCAGAGGGCGAAGAAGATAAGTTTGACAAAACTCAGGAGATCTGAAGACTTGGGACCATGTCTGTCATTTTAGCGAAGAAAGGTAATGAATATTGCATATGCATATCTCTGAAGTAAATATTTAAAAGACAGTGCCTATTTAGGAAGACAGCTTGATGGACTGTAAAGATCGGAGGCTTAGTAATAGAACAAAATTCAGGGTCTGGCTCCATTCCTGATTCGTTACATAACCATAGACATGTCTCTTAATCTCTCTAAAACTCCATTTCCTCATTTGTAAAAGCTGCCAGTTGCCCTAGTTCATAACAGAGACAGACTGAAGTAAAGAACATTAATTTCAATATCTGACACAAATAATAGTTGTTCAAGAACCAGTATCTCACAGGACTCTTACAGCTTCAGAATCCTCTAAACACAAATGACATGAATGTGAAATGATTCATTTTACTGTGATTCCTAAGATGATTGCAAGAATCAATTGGTTGTATGTGCATCAAAAATAACCAATTACAAGTTTTAATGTAAGATGAACTCTTGTCAGGGTTCTTGGTTATAAGCAACAGAAGCAGATTCTGGTTCTATTCGGCAGAAACAAAGCTCATTAGAAAGGTTTCAGGTAGCTCACTGAATTGATTGGGAGAAGAAATTCAGGCAGAACCAAGGCAAGTAATGCACAATCAAGGTCACATCAAGGACAATTCACCAGTAACATCACCACCACTGAATACTTGTTGGCATGATGTTGGACTGCTCTATCCTCACACCATCTACTGTGCGTCCCTGAATGAGACTTTGACCTTCAAGCAGCTGCCACACCAAAGAGTCTCTCCCTGATACTTTATATTAATTCTTAAAGATCTACAGTCCTTAACCAGGCATTGTGGTACACTATTATAATCATGGGGATACTGAAACAGGAGAATTGCAATTTCAAGGCCAGAGTTGGCTGGCCAGGAAGTTCCAAGCCAATTTGGGCTTATGAAAACCTGTCTCAAAACAAAAGTCACAGGTGATAGTATTTCATTGGCCAAGCTTCCATTCCCTTGCAGTGTGAGACAGGGAGATAAAATATGTTCCTTTTTCTCTTCTGTGGTAAGATGTAGGTAGAAAACGAAGAACCCTTCACTTTCTCTTGGTATTTATTCTCTTCAAATAACAAAGGAAAATAGATGACAAAATCACAAATGTCCAAATTGCACTAGTAATGACAATCTATTAAGTGTACGTACACAAGTCCAATCAGAAATATGCAAGACAACAACATAATTTCCCTCAAGGAAGCAGAAGCATAGAATAAACAATGAGGCCTATCACATTGCTGAAGGGACATCCTCAATATTGCCAGGATGCAGTCCTCTCTATATCTTCAAACTGAAGTTCTGCTTAGATGTCTGACTTTGGGGTTGTACGCTTGTTTTAAAATTTGATAAGGTTGGGGCTGGGAAGGTGTCTCAGTGGTAAAATGTTGCCTTGCATGCACGAGGCCCTGGGTTTGAATCCTTAGCACCACATAAGCAGAAAAAGCCAAAGTGGTGCTGTGGCTCAGTGGTAGAACACTAGCCTTGAGCTAAAGAGCTGAGGGACAGAGCCCAGGCCCAGAGTTCAGGCCCCACGACTGGCCAAAAATTAAAATAAAATATAAGAAAATAAAATTTGAGAAGGTGAATTTCAAGTTGATAGAATCATCCCTATATATCAATGGTGAGTTAGTTCAAGGACCCCATGCAGATACCAAACTGTGCAGGTGTTCAAATCTTATATATGAAATATTTGCATATAAACTCCCAGGTCCAATCATCTCTTGATTATTTGTATTGCCTCCTATAATGTAAGTACAATGTAAATATTATTTAAATGTCTATTGTTTAGACGTTGAAGACAAGGGAAAAAGTCCATATGTGATCAATAGAGTCACAATATTTTATTCTACAGTTTAGATTAATCCACCAATTCACAGTCTGCAAAAATGAAACAGGCTCATTGTATATTAAATATATATATAGCAAAAGAGCAAAGGAATTTTTGAAAAATAAATACATGAGGACATTTGCTAAAACAAATACCTACACGTTCTTTAAGCCTATATTTACTTGAGATGGCATGGGTCAAGAGTGAATATGGAGCTCCTGAGTAAGAGAGCTCAGATGAACCATTGCACAAAAGGGCTTTCAGCAGACAGAAGAAGACATTTCAGAACAAAGGGGGAGGATGGCAGGAAACAATGGTAAATATTTCAGGCAGGCTTTGTGAGCTATATAGTCTCTGTTGAACCCGCTTAACTTTTCCATTGCACTGAAGAACAACCAAAGACAATACTAAACAAATAACAGTGTTTCAGGAAAACTTTATTTACTACAATATTGGGTATTGACCCAATATTGCCCCATGGGCCAAAGTTTTCCAGTATCTCATATAGATTATTAAATAAGTGGAGTTGAAATCAGTAGCTTTTCCTTGGAAAAATAAATCTAAACCCTGTACTCTCCACAAATAGAATACCTATTTAAATCAAGGTCTTAAATGAAAACTATAAAACTTCTGCACTCCAAAAAATCATAAGTAATGATGAATCATCAAAAAAGACTCCAAGAAAATAATCTCAATGATCACAAAAAGTACATAAATAAAAACTCCAAACTTGTACGGAAACAATAAATAGACCCAAACAAATGGAGAAATTAAGAATAAGTGATTCATGGAAGAAACAAATGGCCAAAAGTGATTAGAAAATTTTCTCAAATGTACCAGTAACAAGAAAGAGACAAAAAAGTACATTTTCCTATCTGCTTGGCAAAAATTAAATATATTAATGTACCAAAGAACACAAAAACAAACCCTATGTGTACTGCTTGTGAGAGAATGAATTGGTAAAGTAATGTTTGCAGTGTTGCAGTATGCAATAAACTTTTAAATGCTTACCTTTTGACACAATGAAAACACTTGTCAGGATCAATTCTAAAGAATTGATGTGTACAAAGATGAGTACAAAGATTTATTTTTTATTTCATTTTATTTTATTTGTCAGTCCTGTAGCTTGACCTCAGGGCTTGGGCTCTGTTCCTGAGCTCCTTTTACTAGTGCTCTACCACTTTGAGCCATCACCACTTCCAGTTTTCTGGTGGTTAATTGGAGATCAGAGTCTCATGGACTTTCTTACCCAGACTGGCTTTGAACCACAATCCTCAGATCTCAGCCTCCTGAATAGCTCAGATTACAGTCATGAGCCACCAGCGCCCAGCTCAAAAATTTCTTTTCGTATAAATTTATTAACCGATGTTTACTTTCACTGGCTAAAAAAAAAGAAATACTAATTGTAGGTCAATATAACAAAGACTAAAATAGAATTGCATTTGCTGTGATGATATATAAAGCTTAGAGAAAAAAATCAAGACTACAGTAATATAAATAAGCATATGTATCCTATACATTAAAATTTATGCATGTATCACAGAAAAGAAAACTTTTTGCCTTCTTTTTTAAATATTTTATTCTCGTTAAGTAGTTGTACACAGGAGATACCATTTCACAGTGCATCTTGATCAATGTCAACCCTTTCAATAGCATTCTTTCCTTTTAATTCAGCCCTCACACTTTACCAGTTGAGCCATTTCCACAGTCCTCTTACTTGCAGTTTTGCAGACAGAATGTTCTGTTAATGTTGCCCAATGACCAGGCTGGTGTTGAACTTTGACTCCACTACCTTTGCCTTCTGAATAATTGAGAGTCCAGAAATGTATCACCATGTGTGGCCAAGGAAATCAAGTTTTTGGTCTTCAGAAAATTATTTGGCAGGGCCTTGACAGAGCATTGAGAGAGTGATGGTGACATTTTAATCCCTGTGTGTGTGACAGTGCTGAGCCCGTTCCCAAATTTATCAGTCAAGTTCACTGTCAAGTCCCTTGCCCTTCCATGGTTCTCTCTACCTCTTCCTCACTTTCGCCAATGCATCTTCTCTCTGAATTCACAGATGCTTTAAGGAAATGTTTCCATGTGTAGATGTGGTGTGTCATCTGTGTTGCATCTGGAATTGTGACATCCAAAATAGTATGTTTAAGTTCTAGCACCAAAACCTGTGAATGTGATTTTTGTATGAAATTAGAGCTTGCAGGGTGGGCAAATAGAGTGGCTCAAATAGAAGAGCTCTTGCTTGCCTAGCCTCACAAAGTATTAGTTCTGAAAGTCCCTGCTTTTACTTGTTAGTGTGTGGTAAGAACTTTCTCAGTCAGCATAACCTATATGAGCCCATGGCCTGGCTGCTAAAGGAACTGGAAAATTAAATGATTGTGGTCACTGTCATTTTTGATCAGCCAAAGTGTGGCAAGGACTCTCTATGTTTTCTTATATCAGTTTGCTTAATTCTTTTTTTTTGTTTGTTGTTTTTTGTCGGTCATGGGGCTTGAACTCTGGACCTGGGTGCTGTCCCTCAGTTCTTCAGCTCAAGGCAAACACTATCTACCACTTGAGCCACAGTGCATTTCTGGTTTTCTGGTGGTTAATTGGAGATAAGCATTTCATGAACATTCCTGCCTGGGCTGGCTTTGAACCTCGATCCTCAAATCTCAGCCTCCTGAGTAGCTAGGATTACAGGCGTGAGCCATCGGCACCCAGCTCGCTTAATTCTTACATGGCCTCTATCAAGTCAGTCTCATTTTCACCATAAAGGGAATCAAGGCACAGATAAACCAAGACATTTAGTTGAAGTATCCAGATGTCATTTTGCTCATTACCTGACATTTTCAGTGTCAACAAAGCTAGTATCCACCACAAAAATGAAGCAGGTTCTTCAAACCTATGAGAGACATTCAGATTCTGAGTGGCTATATTTTTTAAAAGAAGAAAGGGAGCACAAACAAATACTCAGTATGTATGTAGCTGTGATAAGTAGTAAGAGAAAATAATGAATATATAATGGCTAACACAGACTGGCGCATGGAAAGCACTCCATCAATGGTAACTGTTTTGATAATCATAGTTACTAGAATTACTACATCATTCTGTGAATTCATTCCTGCCAAGTGTTTCCAGTCCTAGTTCAGTTTTTCTAGGACTCCTTTTGTGACCCCAGACAAGTCACTTCACCTTTTAGCACCTCACTTTCCTCATTTGTAAAACAGAGCTAAATTTGGAAAGGGTTGGCATGTTTTTTCCAATCCTTGAACTCAAGGCCTGGGCACTGTCCTTGAGCTTTTTGTGCTCAAGGCTAGTACTCTACTACTTGAGCCACAGTGCCACTGCCGGCTTTTTCTATTTATGTGGTACTGAGGAATCCAACCCAGGGCCTCATGCATGCTAGGCATAAACACTACCACTAGGCCACATTCCCAGCCCCTGGGTTGGCATTTTTTAAGTCTCTGTTATTCCAGATGTACCTTCCATTTTGATATTTCTAAACTTGAATATTCTAGTTCCTGATGGATGCCCAAACCCTTCCTGGGGATTTCTAGAATTCTTACCATCTGTAGCTCATAACTTCACTCCAGGTTACATTCTACCCTCTCTTGTTCTATAATTGCTGCTTTTAAAAGTATTATCTTTAAGTAGTTGTCCAAAGGGGTTTCTTTTCAATATGTGAATTTGTAAGTGCATCTTGGTCAATGCCACTCTTTCCATCCTTCTCCCCATAACTCAGACTTGACCCATCCCCTCCAGTTACCTGGGTCCATTTTCAGAAATATACATTAAATATGATGATTGCAATCACCCACCCTTCATTTGTCACCCCTCCCCTGGATCCACTCCACCCCGTAACACAGCTCCTTGGTATTCATTTTGTTACATTGTAAGTTCAGTGCTCAAAGGAGTTACACCACTGGAATCCTCCCGTGTAGAATGTATAATCGTTCCTTGTTCTTTTATACTCAAATATTATGTTGGACACAATGGTGTTCAATGTACACATTTCAATATGCACAGTGGAAAGTGGGTTGCTTTTGTATCTAGAAAATACGCGGTGCAGGGAGCCCTGTGTACATATACATCATCATCATCACCATCGACATCATCATTTGAAATGATGCTCTGGTCCCCAGTTCAAGTGGAGCGGTACCAGATTACATTGTGAGAGAGAAAAGGATCTCTACTTAGTTGACTCACATAATGTCCTAGAGAGAGCTTCCTCAGAATGGCAGAACACTTCCTTCACTACCTTTGGCATTTGAAAGGTAGTCGAGAACCAAGTCCTCTGCAGAGTTTCCTGACAGATCCCCCAACACCATCCATCACTTCCCTCCTTATTTTCTATATTTGTCTCCAAGCAAGCCAGAGAGAGATCCTTCAGAACACGTTGCTGATGTGATTCTTACAGAAATCCTTTTTGCACTTTGGCTACTGCAACTTGTAACTTTTAAAATGTTTCACTTCAAAAGAAGACAAAAAGGAAGGAGAGACTCTCCTGGGCCTTCATCTTCCCTCTCACAAGTCCTTTCTGTTCGGCACCTTTTTCAACTTGTGTTTCAACTACATCACCTGCCCTTTATTTCCATTCGATGTCAGATTGTGAGGATGGTTCGGTGTTCATTTTTCCTATTCTGAAAAGCATCATCATTTTTACATCCCATTAAGGAATTAAGAGGGTAAAACACAATACACCTTTGAGATACCCAATCTTATTAGCCTTTTTACAGATAAGAAAATAAAATGAGACTCACATGAAACTACTAGCTCTCGGTCATATAGCTAAGATGTAGTCTGGTCAGATGGCATAAGCATCACCGACCATACCCCACTGTCCTGTGACACTGGGAAAGCACACCCAATACACCCTGGGATTACCACGATAAGAACTACCACCTCGGCCGGGTCCTCTTATAATGACCTCTAGTTAGTTGTAAGTCCAGATATTCCTTCAGTGGGACATCCCTAGTCTCTTTCACAGGTGTCCTGATATATGGCGTACAAACCAATAGGCAACTAATACTCTGATATCATTCCTTCCTTCTTCCTCTGATCTACTAAACAAGCATAGTTTGTCTACATATTTCAGATCTCATCCCTTTTATCTCTAATTTGTTTGCTTATTCCATTTTTCCTTTTGTATTTTTTTTCTTCTTCAGCAAATAAACACACTCAGGTCACACGCACAAACAAAATAAAACAATGTAGATCAAACAGTAGCCTCTTGCCCAATCTTCTGACTTTCTCCTTGTATTTATTACTTGTTTACAAGGTTTCAATTCAACATTCAACAACTCAGCAATTCAATTCAACAATTCAGTACCAATGGATTTCAATTCAACGTGTCAGTGTTTTACTACAAAGCAGTTAGTATAATATCACCCTCTCCCATCAAAACTTTCTGAAAAGTTTAATCTACACTAGTGGTTTTTTTTTTTAATTTTTAGTATTTACAATCTCTCTCATTCACTATTCATGTCCTTATAATGTGCCTTCCAACAATACCTCCTTCCAGATACAGATATTTTGTCGTGTAACCAAATATAATGGGCTCTTCTATGGTCAAATGCAAAGCCAATAAACATGATCAGGAGATAAAAAAAAATAGAGGAAGATTTATTAGCTGTAGTAGATAAGAAGAACACTGTAGTTATTCTGAAAGTAATGCCCTTCTTGGAAACAGACATTTCATCCCAGAACCCTATACATATCTATATAGGAAATTAATTTAGGGGTGGGCTTAGGTTAAGGATATATATTGCCGAGCTTGCTCACTTTGAGATCATAGTTCAAGAAAAAATAATAATGGGCACATTTGGGGCATGCATAACTCAAGGTCATGTACCACATGTTCAAAAGGCTAAAATGGATATAAGAACACTTCTGGGACTGCTCACCTTGCACCATTAAATATGACAAACAATGATACCCTGTGCATGCTCATCTTTTACAAAAAGATTTAGCCTCAAAGGAAAGAATACTTTGAAAGTACAAATATAGAAGTTGCAGGAGCAAGGATAAGAACCACATGGTTATCTCAATAGATACAGAAAAAGCATTTGACAAGATCCAACACCCCTTTATGATGAAGGTGCTGGAAAAATTAGGAATTCATGGAACATTCCTCAATACAATAAAGGCTGTATATGACAAACCTACAGCCAGCATTATACTTAATGGTGAAAACCTAAAGTCATTTCCTCTTAACTCAGGAACGAGACAAGGATGTCCACTCTCTCCACTTCTCTTCAATCTAGTATTAGAATGCCTAGCTACAGCAATAAGACAAGATGCAAACATAAAGGGGATCCAAATAGTGAAAGAAGTAAAACTCTCCCTCTTGCAGATGACATGATCTTGTATTTAAAGAATCCCACAGACTCCACTCCCAAATTACTCAAGCTGATTCAAAACTTCAACAAAGTAGCAGGATATAAAATTAATCCTCAAAAATCAATGGCTTTTCTGTGTGCCAACAATGAGAAAAGTGTGGCTGAAATTAAGAAAGCAACTCCATTCATAATAGCCCCAGAAAAAATAAAATACCTAGGAATTAACTTAACCAAAGAAGTGAAGGACCTCTATGATGAAAACTTTAAAAGCCTGAAAAAGGAAATCAAAACAGAACTTAGAAAGTGGCAAGAACTCCCATGCTCCTGGATTGGAAAGATCAACATCGTGAAAATGGCAATACTTCCCAAGGTAATCTACAAATTCAATGCGATACCTATCAATACTCCAACCTCATTCTTCAAGGAAATAGAAGAGGCAATCCAAAATTCATATGGAACAATAAAAGACCCTCAACAGAAAGACCCTGAATAGCAAAAACAATCTTCAACAGAAAGAACACTGCTAGAGGAATATCAATACCAGATTTCAAACTCTACTACAAACTCTAAGCCATAGTTAATCATAACAGCTTGGCACAAGAACAGACCTCAGGACCAGTGGAATAGAATGAAAACCCAGAAATGAACCTACATACCTATAGCCATCTAATCTTCGTTAAGGGAGCTAAAAAAAATAGAATGGAAGAAAGACAGCCTCTTCAGTAAATGTTGCTGGCAAAATTGGTTAACTACTTGTAGAAAACTAAAGCTAGATCCTTATATATCACCCTGCACCAGAATCAACTCCAAATGGTTCAAAGACCAAGGCTTTCCCACCAAGGCTTCCTTTACTTAATGATTAATAGTAAGACACCAAAGCCTTCCATATGACCAGCCTCTCTGTCTTTATCTATTTTTTTTTTTGGCCAAGCACCCAGTGGCTTGTGCCTGGAATCCTAGCTACTTAGGAGGCTGAGATTTGAGAATTATTGTTTGAAGCCAGCTCAGGCAGACAAATCTGTGATATTCTTATTTCCACTTAATCAGCAAAAAGCCAGAAGTAGAGGTATGGTTCAAATGGGAGCGTACCAGTTATAAGTACAAAAGTCAAGTGAGAGTGTCAGACCCTGAATTCAAGCCCCAATACCAGAACTAATGAATTAATTAACAATAAACTTCCTCTTTTGTGATTCTCTTAAAATTGCTGTTTTCCAGTTTTTCTTCTACTCTTCTAGAACTCTAGACTCTTTTGTGAACTTCATGTTCATCTTTACTTCTTCTAAGTATTTATATTCACAAAGTGCTCTTACCAGAAACCACCTAGGGATGAAGAGTCCACAATCTGTATTTCCAGCTCAGATTTCTTTGCGATTGCAACAGGCAACCAGAATGCTCAATCCAGAACTTGACTATTTTTACAACCTTACATTCAAGATCCTAGAAAGAATCCATTGTTTCCTCTTTGTCGCGGTCTCTGTGTGTATTGCTCTGAAAATATTCACAATCTCCATGAGTAACAGCATCCTAGAAATGATTTTCCAAAGCAAGACCCTTGATTCCTTCTTTCCTTTCTTCCTACCAATTTCTGGAATCTGGGATGCCCAAGATCAAGCCAGTTTGGTTTGTCTGTTGAAGGAAGCTATACACTTCTTAAATTATATACTGATGCTATATGACCTGCAGAAGACTAAAGGCATAAGAATATAAAACAACCCAAAATTAAAATTGTATGATGCCTCTTTTATAAGATCTTTAATCCTTTTCTCAAACAAATAGTCAGTTTAGGTCTTTTATATCTTATCTCTTCGGTAACTTTTTAACATAGCTGCCTTCCCGCTTTGGTCTTGGATCCCATAAGGGTTACAGCAATAGGCACCTAATTCATTTCCACTGGCCCCATTCCAAATCATCACCCTCCCTGCAGACAGGAGTAAACCATCAAAAAAGTAAATTTGATCCTGCCACACGCCCCTATTAAAATCCCTCAATAGCTCCCCTTAGTTTTCAAGATAAAGTAAGCCAGGCCCAAAGAAATATAGGTCCCATGGTTTCCCTTATTTGCAATAACTAGTATATGTCTGAGACAAACAGAAACAGTCAGATAAGTTGATGTTAGGAGAAATGAACCCCAAGATAAGGGTTCAATGTTTTTTTCTTTCTTGCGATTGTTTCCAACATATTTATAAGATGATTTCTTTGTTGCTTTGTATGTACCTCTCCCAGGGTATAAACCCTGCTTTCACTGTATTTGACATTGATATAATTTGTGGAGGGGAAGGGAAAAAACCAGCTGTTTAAATAGGGTTACAGGTGGACCCATTACAACAATGAGATGTACAAGACGTTATGTTGAAAAATGAACTTTACAACTTTGGCAGGGTGGGGGGTGGGGGCGGGGATGGTAGGGGGGAGTGGGGTGGGGGTGGAGAGGGGAAGGGATGGTATGAGGAAATAAAGGAGGAGGCAACAATGCTTGATAAGAAATGTACTCACTATCTTGCCCATGTAATTGTAACCCCTCTGTATGGTATTTTCACAATAATAATAAAAAGTTCAAACTCTTTATTTAGCACATAAAGTTCTCTGTGATTTGCTTCCAAATGAGGTTCCAGTCTCTTTCTCCCCTGCCCCATTACTTTACATAACATGTCTCCTACACCAGCAATGTCAAAGTGAATGGAATTCCTTAAAAACAAACAAACAAACAAAACCCTGTCTTGCTCCTTCAGTCTGTTCTACTGGAATATCCAAGCCTGAGAAATTTATAAAGAACTGACATTTATTTCTCACATTTCTGGAATCTGGAATGCCCAAGATCAAAGCACTCTGTTAAAGAAAGTGAAATTTCCAAAATGGGATCTTTGAAACTATATGTCCTGGAGAGGACCAAAGGCATAAGGGTATTAAAAAAAATGCACAAAAGTTGTGTGAAGCCTCTTTTAGAGGAGCTCTAATTCTTTTCTCAAACAGGGGTTCTCATGGCCTAACAAACTCTTAAAGTCCCCACTCGTAATATCACCATAAAGACTGCTAAGTTCTAACATATGAATTTTTAGAAAGAACCCAGTTAACCCATCACACCCATCATGCTAGCTAAGGGTCCCGTGCCAGCGTGCCTCTGTCTCCTATGGAGAGACCAAATGTCCTCCTCACCCTGTCCCAATCTCCCAGTTATCTGGGATGCTCTCATTCAATTTTGAAATTCAAGATAACAGCCATTTCTGCTAGAGTATCCTACCTGATGATGTTTTAATTTGGTTTATAGTTTACTTTATTTCTGTTTCTGGAGAGTCTCTAGGACAACTGTTTTCCCTTTGTACGAATGGAAGGTGGAATGAATTGAGGAGCAAATAAATAAACAAAGCCTGAGATCTCATTCAGCTTGCATCTGCATGGCCTAACCTAATTTCAGGCATATATTTAATGAAAATTCATAAAAACAATGATTTCCCCGAGTGGTGTTTTTGTGCAATTATACAAAATGACTAAGTAGCTTCATGCATTTATTTTTTTTTTTTACAGAAGCTGGCACCAATAGTCTTTGTAGTTTATTCTAGGGAAGGCCTAAGTCAAATCTGGTATATGGCTTCACCTCTGTGTGGATTTTCTCTGCCTAACTCTCTACTAAAAAAAAATACAGAATTGCCAGGATAACAGCCAGCGCCCTTGAATATGATATTCCAATATGGTATGGAGCGAGCAAACCAGTGTTGAACAGTGGAGGCTTCCTCCCAGAGACCCCTGTGATTTTTCCATGCATGCTGAGACTCTTGACTGCATGGATTTGGGGGAATCCAAGCAGTGTGGGCCACTAAAGCCTTTCAATAAAAACACGATATGGCAGCCAGCTGCAAATCCTACCTGCAATTTCTTCCCTTCCTTCTTCGATCCCAGGGAAATATGTCAGTTGATGCTGTCAGATAAGAACGAGCCATTGATCTACAGGTATGAGGGAAGGCTAGAATATTGATGTGGCTGGTTCTCGGTGGGTCTAAACTGCTTCTTAGTAAATGAGGTGCCTTGAGAATTCAGGCTTCTTGGACTGAAAAAAAAAATACCTGAAGGAGTAAAAGTCACCTGCATGTTTTGCCATTGCCACCAATAGTTATTTGAGCCTGGAAATAGTGATTAGGTCATTAAAGCCCTTTCTTCCCTTCACCTTGACTTTAATTCTTTTTCCTGGGTAGGCTTTTCTTGTTTCTACAATGCACAGTTAAGTGTGAGCAGACCCACTGAGCAGTCAGATACCACCAGGCTACACCTGAAAGGCTGGGCTTCTTTCCCCAGATGACTCACTAACACTTTCTTCCCCTCTCAACTGTCGGTTTATCAATAAGTAAAATGGTAATTTGTTTTAGTTAATTGTATGAGGTAAACTAAATCAGGAATGCTTAATATTAAGCTCATGAATAAGACTTGAGGCTGTTTCCTCCTTGAAATGAGATGCACATTTTGATACCTGCATCCATTTTTCCTATGAGAGAGGATCATATTTTATTCTAGATTCACAAGTGACACTCAGATTTCCCTGAAGGTTATAAAATTGAAGGTTGGGCTAGATCTCAGCATTTGTACTCCTTTGGGGAAATAGCTGAGAATGAAGGAAAGAACTGAACTTGACCGACCGAGTCTTGCGTTCAAATCCTGCCTCTTTCCACTTACTTCCCATATAGCTTTGAAGTGAGTCACCTCAGCTCTTATTTTACTTCTTCATCTACAAAATAATATGTAGTAAAGAGTCTGAGAACCAGTGCATGCAGTGAAATATGGCCAGCTGTCAGAATTGCTCACAGATTCTCCACCTAGATCCAAAGAAGCAGCCTCTTGAGAACCACTATCTCACCCTCCACTCCAGACCTCTTACCTGATAAACTGTTGCTTTCTCTAGTGTGCTCGGGATGGACAAAGTTTCACCAATATTTTTCCAAAAAGTGAGATATACAAGGGCTCAATAGCTCTGTGCATAACATATAAAATGATGCTTATAGAAATGAACTCAAGAAATGGAAAGAAGAGTTTTCTTATTGTAGTGTTTTGCTTCTTTTCTTCTGTTTTTCCCCTTTGTTGCTGCTTTTGATTTCTGTACCCTTTGTCTTATATGTAAGTTTAACTGATTTGGGGAGGGGAAGGGGAAGCACAGAAATGGTGGGACACAGAGTGAACTAATGCAGTAGTGATACTCCCTAGACACTACATTGAAATGAACTATACCACTTGGGGAGGAGGGGGTCAGCAGAGAAAATCTGGGAGAAAATGAGGGAGGGGGGGTGACACTGTTCATAAAGAAATGGACCCATTGCCTGACTTAGGTAACTGCAACCCCTCTGTACATCACCTGTACATATATATATATATATATATATATATATCCCACATTAAAAGCCAACCAGCAATAAACTTGAATTATATACAAAGCAAAAAGAAAAGTGAGATACCAAACAAACTAATGAACATGTTTCTGCAAAAAATAGAAGTCTACTGAAACTAAAAGAACCATTCCAAGTCTCATAAGAAAGAGACTAGGTCCAGCTAAGATGGCATTAGCTCAGATTTGAACAAAAAAATAACAAAAGTCCATTTCTTTCAAAAACCTTATTCTAACACTAAGACCTGGTAATCCCAGGCAACTACCCAATATCAGAGACTGGGGCGGAGGAGGTGGCCTGGCAGCATATGACGGACCACAGGGTTCTTCCTTGTGCTCTGAGAGCCTGGCAGACCTAACTGTTTAGTGCCCGCTCATCTCATCCTATAAACACTATGTCCATATACATAACCAAAAGTCTGTCTACTTTATATCCATACTTCCCTCTCTTTCTTATCCTTTTCTCAGTCTATCTACCTATCTATCTATCTATCTATTATTTTTTCTGTATGAAATTAATGTCTTTTTGATTCAAAGAGCTTCTTGAGGTTCAACCAATAGCAACTCAATAAAAATATATCCTTATCACAAAGTAAAGGGTGTATATTTAAAATCCCCACTGTCTTTAAGGCAAGATGATCCTTGGTTTGTAGATTGAAAAAATTGATTTCATGAAGATAGGAAGACACAGTCTCTGACTCAAACACATTTGGACTCAACGCTGAGTCTTCAAGACACAAGGTGAATGCGGTGGGTGAAACAGGGTCCTTGCTTAATATGGACTGGTAGAAAACACAGGCCTGGGGAGAGAAGGCGATAACATATAGGATGCATGGGTATGAGAGGTGAGTACAGGAGGCTTTGAGAAAATCCAGTTAGTAAGTGGAGGAGGAGATATTTCTAAACAGAAAAGTTTAACAGAAAAACCTTTTGAAATTCTCGTGTCTGGAGGATAGGGAGAAAACAGGCCACTCCATGCACAAGGGTGAGAATACAAAAGGCAAGACTAGAATCTCAGGAAACCCCAAGGTCTATGTCACATTGACATAAACGTGCCTGACACTGCGACTTGTGAAAAGCTCTGCATTCTCTTAAGGTCCGTGGGAGATGTGAGCTGCCCTTCTGCCATGAATGAACTTGTGATCTTAGCTCTGATGCTCTGGACAGAGATAAGAGCTTTGGGAACCTGGAAACAGATTTTTTTTTCCTTTCCCTTCTTCTAACCCACACATTCCAATCACAGCACCAAAAGGTTATAATTTCCCTGGGAAGAAATTGTGCTGACCTCAGGTTTTCACAAAGAGTGTGGTATTTCTGCTTAGTTGCACAGACAACAGAAACACTGCTAAAATAACTAACAAGCAGGATGTCCCAAAGAAAGCAGTTGCATAGGAGAACCAAGCTAAGTTGACCAGAAATAAGGAAAGCAAGGTGATTAGTATAAGAAAAGTCCTGAATTGCCCCAGAGCCTGGCTCCATCTAGCAATGCACTCTTTCTAGTGCTTCCTTTCCCTCTGCAGAAGGTAGCGTTCAGTGCATATCAGAGAGAGAGAGAGAGAAGGTAGGAGGGCTCTGGGCATGGACAGCTGGGAAACTGGTCTGTGTTTTCACTCTCTCTCATTAATTAGAGCCACCAAAATCTCTACATCTTCCTTCACTTGCCCCTTTCAATAACCAGGAAACCTTTCTCATTTTAGCACTATAGACTTTTTAAGTGCTTGATTGCTGAAGGTTCTCAGCAAAAATAATGCACAGGCCTGGTCCTTGACTTCTAGAAGTTGTGGAAATTAAACTTGACATTAGCATTATTGATTGGATTTATTCAGTGCTTGAACGAAGACAGCCAAATCAGCCAGAATAAGTGTTTCCCACTGTATTTCCCTAGCTGAATATTCATGAAGAAGGTGCCCTTATCCAGCCCATATCTGCTAAGAGTATAATAGATTTAAGTTCACCTCCTTGGAATTAATGAACAAAGACTTATAAAGAGAGGAGCATAATTTAGCAATATTCCATCTAGCTTATTTACCCCCAATGTGACTGATGGCATAGAAGCAAGAAGAACCCCTGATATAAAAGGGCAATCTTTTAAAGTAATTTTAGAGTTTGAGATATGCTTAAATGAGGGAGGCATCATGAGGAGAATGGGAAAATGATACCCAGCTTTTAGTAAGGACCTCCTCTGTATAGAAACTGAGTTTGGGGACTATAGATAAGGATCTCACTTCAACCTATGAAGCAAATGAGGAATGAGGCACTTAGCTGCCAGGAGATAAGACGCAACAGAAAATGAAACACCGTACTCCATTCTACAATAAGGGATCTGTTTCACTGTCCAATTTCAGATTGAGTCACAAATGAGGAAAAGAGATGAGGAAGTATGAGAGACAGAGAAAGAGACAGACAGACAGATAGAGACAGGGAGAGACAGAGAGAGAGAGAGACAGAGAGAGAGAGGATGTAGGACGGAAGCCCAGGGAATGTTTAGCTAAATGTCCACCCACTCCAAGTACAATAGATTTCTTATTCAATGTATGAACTTGTACAACAATAAATTAGTTGAGCTCTGTGTATTATTATGCAGACCATACAAGATGACTGACATCTATGGCTGTCCATTTGAAACTTCTCAGTGTAAACTGAAGCATCTCAGAACACTTCTCAGTGGTCTCTTATAGAGAGACCACCAGTTTGGTACTACATATTCCTGCCATGTGATTGGACCAAGATTGGATACCTAGTCTAAACACGCATGCTGAATTGTCTGTGCTGCCACTTATGAGACTTCAGCCCAATTGGAATACTGAAATATTAGACAAAATGTGTAAACAGAGAAGGAAACGCATGTTTAAAATGAAAAAAAGGCAGGGAGCACAAGCTAGGACTCAATAAAGCCATCACGGAGTAAATTCCATGAGTAACAGAGCTAGCCAATCCATAGAGAGAAGCAAAGAAAGGAACGCCAAGGCATGTCCTCATAACAGCAGAGCTTGTCCAGCTGCCAAGAACATATGACCTGATGGTCATAACTGCAGTCTGTTCTGAAGAATGCTCTCATTCTCCATGGCTTTTAGCTGCACAATTCTTGATAAGGTTCCCTGTCTTTCTAACTTTCTTAGTACCTAAGACTAAAAGTTATCAAGAGGCATAACAAAGATCTGTCTTTCAAATAGTGCAGAAGAAACAGAAGAAACTACCCACAGTGTGTGTTTATTATCAGTATATCTGTATATCTGTCATCTACACACATACACACACACACACACTTGCTACGTAATAGATTAAAACAAATACATTCATAAGGAAGTGGACTCCAATATTTTATGTAAAGAGTAGAGATATAAAGAAAAGTGAAAAATTCATGCTTGAAAGTATTAATGTTTATATTTTTTATTTTTTATTGTGAGAATACCATACAGAGGAGTTACAATTGCATGGGCAAGATAACAAGTACATTTCTTATCAAGCATTGTTGCCTCCTCTTTATTTCCCCTTCTCATCCCTTCCCATACTTCCCCCTCCCCACACCGGATCCTCCTCCCACCCCCCCACCAAAGTTGTAAAGTTCGTTTTTCGACATAACGACTTGTACATCTCATTGTTGCAATGGGTCCACCCGTATCCCTACTTAAACGATTTGTTTTTTCCCTTCCCCTCCACAAATTATACCAACCTCAAATACAGTGAAAGCAGGGGTTATACCATGGGGGAGGGACATATAAAGCAACATAGAAATGTTTATATTCTTTAAAAAAGTTGATGACCCTTTCAGTATAATACGATCTTTTAGTCTATCTTTTGTTTAATCTTAAATGTGAAAAAGACTTGAGAAAACCCCAAGTCTGAACCTCTTACATAAATGTATTACACTTTCAAATCAGAGCTACAACTTAAGATGGATTGAGAACTTTAAGGTGAAGAACAAATTAGCAGTCCCAACTCAGCTCCAAAGCAACTTTTCTTCTGGCACATGCCCTACTGTGGTCTCTGAGTTCTCTAAGGATAGAGTTGGGTGAGGCAACTCCTTATCTCTTACATTGGCTATCTTATAATCCTGTAATATCAGTAAGAGGATTATTGCAAAGTAAAAGTCCTAGAGTTCAAGCCTACTCACAGGAGGAAATGCAATGATGCCCTTTACCTGGGACTGTGCTAAAACTCTACCAGCTTTAGCCTTCTTCAATACACCTGCAACCACACACAAGGAACCTACATGCTGAAAACTCCAAATTCAATGTTCCTTCTGAACTTTTATTCCTATTTGACTTTTAGCCAGTGTTTACTATTCAGAGACCAACAGGGCTTTATTGGCAAAAGAAAGACCCATAGCAAAACAGAAAAAGTTGATCATGAAAAGACTGGCATTGTCCAATGTTAATGACAATTTAAGCTCTACAACTTCCAGAATTCAAAGAGCTACTAATAATATCAGAAATTAAGTACATCGAAAACACAACCTAAATTATAGTGCAGAAATAATCAATGTTTTCCTGTTTAGGAAAGGGACAAGTTGTCTAATATGTCTAGAACTAAGGACTTCTGAGTTTGACTATGAAATCAAATTTACTCTCTTGCTCCAAACAACCAGAAAAAAACAGACAAATATAAGAAATACATATTTTTAGCCATTGAGTCATAAGCCATTGTGAGTCATAAGATAAAAACATGAAAGGTAAAGAAATAAGGTGGCGAGAGAACAATGAAGTGGGTAACAATGTTCAACAAGAAATGTATTTTACTCATGCAAATGAGTACAGCATCTTTACAATTAAAAAAAGAAATAAGGTAGTCCCTAGGGTTGCAGAAGATTATTGTTTGGAAAAATATCTAGGCTGCTACTGAAAAGAAGGGAATCCAGCCTGAGCTGGATGACCTTGCTAGACCAAAGAGATGGAGAGAGAGGTTCATAGAAACCAAATTTCTAGAATGCTCAGGAAGTATATAATAGAAAAAATACAGCACAAGTTCCTAAGATATGGAGGAATTTCCCTTTAAGTCTTTGGCAAGTAATAAGCAACTTAAAGGAATTATAACTATGATGTAATGCATGAATTTGACTATAAGTAAAACTGAAATGAATGACAAACTAGTAAAAGAATGGTGAGGGAAGAAGGGAAGGGTAGCATTGTTACAGACCTACACTGGGTATGTGGCCATTTATATCACTTAAAGATAGGTGGTGATGTTCTAAAACTCCATATGGACATTTTAGAATTATCAACAGAAATACTATTGATAAGAAGCTCAAAGTAGATTTATCATAAAACTTTTTTTGATTCAATCAATCCCAAAACAAGAACAGGAACAAAGGAACAAGATGACAATTAGCAATGTTCAGGGAAGTAAGTCAGGTCCAGAAAGACAAATGTTTTCCTCATAGGTGGAAGTTAGAACAAGTTTATTGATGTGTAAGTTAAAATATTGGATGTATACAAAATGTGTTCACTGAAAGACAGTAAATTCAGAGAAGCACTTAAAACAATGCAATTTCTTAGAAAGGCAAAAATCATTGTTCAATGAAATAAACACCAGAAAATGGGTACTCAGAACCCAGAAAGGGTGAAGTGGAGACAAGGGGAAGAGGGGTCAATGAATAAAGAGAAGAAGGGAAGGAAATTCAATCTATAGCCTACAAAATTAAGAACAATGAAGGTAGAGGTGAATTAGGAGGGACCGGTGAGAATGTTGATCGGGACATATTGTATTCATAACCTTCTTTGTTGAATGTCATCTCCTTTGTACAACTACTTAAAGATAATAACAATACTTTGAAAAAGAAAGAAAAGAGAGATAGTAGATTTAAACACAACTGGGTGGATATTTACAACAAATGTTAATGGAAAAATAGAAATTACAGCAATGAATTGTAAAACAAGGACCAATTATAAGATAGGTAGGTAGGTGATAGATAGATAGATAGTAATATAAAAGAGTGAGCCAAAGTATGAAAAATATATATTGTAAGCCTGGTGCTGGTGGCTCATACCTGTAATCCTAGCTACTCAGGAGGCTGAGATCTGAGGAGTATGGTTCAAAGCCAGCCTGGATAGAAAACTCCGCGGGACTCTTATCTCCAATAAACCACTAGAAAACCAGAAGTGGTGCTGTGGCTCAAGTGGTAGAGCACTTGCCTTGAGCTGAAGAGCTGAGGGACAGTGCTCAGGCCCAGAATTCAAGCCCCACGACTGATTTTATATATATATATATATATATATATATATATATATATATATATATATGGTACAAAAACTAATGAGCAGAACTTTTGTATCAGTATTATTGCATTACTTCTGACATGTGAACTTTGGACCCAGAAATATAAACAGGGATAAGAAATGACCATCATTGCAATAAAGGAACAAGGTCTATAGGGCATAAATTTTGAAAATGTGCCTGCATATTAAATACCAGAACATCAAAATATATGAAAAAACTGATATTATCTAAAGAAAAGGTTCAAATTCACAGTTACTGAGAGATTGCAATATTCCCTTCTCAGTGATAGTTACACTTGCTAGTTACACACACAACAACAAGGATATGAAATACTGAAACTACAAGATCAACAATCAGCAATTAGCATTTATAGAGTTTTCCACTCAGTGGCCATGAAATGCTCATTGTTTTTCAAGTAGACACATGATATTCCCCAGATCAACTATATTTTGAGCTATGAAACATGGATCAAGTACATTTGAGAAAATTAAAAGCATGTGCTGTCTGAAAATGGAAATTAATAAAGAGCTATCTAAAACCATTAAGATATTTGGAAATAAAAAATTATGGCCCTTAACAATACATGGCTACTAGAAGAAATCAAAGTGAAGAGCAAAATGTATCTTAGCATGTGTATAAATAAAAATGAAATACATCAAAATTTATGGGAAAAAGGATAAAGCTCAAATCTATTAAGAAATTAGATGAGAACCACATTAAATCCAAAATATAACAAAAGTAAAATTAAAAAGATGAAAGCACAGATAAAGAAAGTTCAAAATGAGAGCAGTAGAAAAAAAATCAATCAAAGAATCATACACTAATTCTTTGAAAGGATCAGTAATATTGATATGCCTCAACTTTTGGATCATCTAATATGGGAGCCACTATTCAAAATGAGGCATTTGAACAGTTAAAATATGATTAGCATGAATGAAATATACTGTAGGTGTAACATTCATACAAGATTTTAAAGATTTCTAGAAAAAATATAGCAAATATTTGTGACCTTAGGTTTAAAAAATAAGCCTAGAATTTCTTCATGTGTCTATTGGCCATCCTTCTTTCTTCTTCAGAGAAGTTTCTCTTTAAGTCTTTAGCCCACTTATTTATTGGGCAGTTGTTTCTTTGAGG